>NC_053124.1:37563057-37603057 GCF_010015445.1 Perca fluviatilis
CCTTACCTTCCAGTCTGTCGGGCTAATGTTTCACACAATCCCCCTTCATTGGTGAAAGTCAGGATTCACTGAGAAATGTACCACAGTGACTGAGAAAAACTAACAGAGGTATTTAAAGCTGCTTCTCTTTTCCTCCTATCTCTCCCACACTCTGAGTGCAGGTAATCTCCTCTCCGGTGTCAAAGAGGGCAAATAAATCTTTCCCCAGCAACAAAAGGCGTCTGGGCAAAATAAGAGAAAAGAGCACTTTTTGGCCTCTGTTTAACAGAGGTATTCGAAGCCACTTCTCAGAGATAGTATTTTTTATTTTTATTTTTTTTTCTACCTTACACTCAGCGAGTGCAAGAGAACCCCTCTACAGCTGAGAGAGGCATAATGAATCTTTCCCAATGCAACAGAAAGTGCAAGGGTAGATGGAGAAGGCTTCATGGCATCCCGATGCCACGTAAAGCGCTCGGGTAAAAGACACCGAAGGGAGCCCAAAAGGGGCTGCTACTCGGCAAAAACACTCATATTTATACAAAAAAATCATTTACTCCTCCAGTTATCAGTTATCAAAAGGGACGTACTTTATGTACTTCCTTGTCCTTGTAAAGTAATGTAGGAAACACTTCAAAAACAACGTACAGTAGCCTAATGAACTTCCTGAACTCTACAGCTCGTGTGCTGTGTATGGCTACACATGCGCCTTCAAGACGCACACCACCACACACACACACACACACACACACACACACACACACACACACACACACACACACACACACACACAGACACACACACACAGCTGCATGCACCCGTCAAGGCCGCGGCTTCTGCCTGTGCTCTTCTTATCTGTCTAGGTGCTTTCCTACACTCTTCACAGTTTCTCAATAAAAGCCCTTTATGTCATAAAATGCAAAAACAGATCAGTATAAGCAAAAAACAGATTAATATATAAGCAAAATATTGTAAAAATATGTTATTTTTTGGGGTTTTCAACACACACACTCTAAGCAATGATATAGTTTGCTTTTCAAAACACATCTAAGTGATTATATGGTTATCCTGGGAATACTGATAACATTATATATGTTGTAAAGCAAGGAATGACATGGATTCTGCTATTTCTTTGTTTTGGGGTTTTCATTCAATTTGCTGAGGCTGTCCTGCCTCCCCCACCACCAGGCTACAGGCTCTTGTCCTGAACGATAGACTAGCAGACAAGTGTAATATGTTTACTAGCGATCACGTGCAGTGAATGGTTAATATGCTTCTATGTCCGTTTTGGTGAGCCCAGAGGGAAAATATGGCATTTTAAAGTAGCCTACATTTACGATAGAGTGATATTTTTATGTTTCGGAGCGTGTACAACAAGTCATCTATCAGCAGTGATTGTAGAGTGCATGTTGGAGAATAGCGCGGCCACGCGCGCTTCACACCGCGAGCGGGCACGTGCGCCACTCGGTGGAAAAGGGAGAAAGAAAAAAGAGTCTGCCGCTGTCCGGAGCGACAGAGGGGAAATATTTCAGTCAATTTCACCAAAATTTGCGTTCTAATCCTGTCCGAATACTACCGTTTGCGTAGGATTTCGGTACCCAACCCTAGTAATAACCCAGCGACCCCAAACGTCTGGATACTCAAACCAACATATTTGGCTCCTACAGGTTATGTTCGAGATAGTCTTGCACTGCCAGATGAGTAACTTCTGTAGTTTATACCACAGATGCATTCTGGGATAGGAGAAAAATACGCTCTTGCTTGTTTGCATTTCTTTAAACCATTTACAATCATCTTGGGCTGCGTTAAGCTCCGAAGGAAGCAAATGTGGCTCTGCTAAATAGTCTCAGGAAGGAACTTGTTTTTATTGAAAAGTTCAAAATATACAATAATAAATAAATATTAAATAACATTATTAAATAAATAATAATTGTATTTCTGTATTTCAGACATAGAACAGATAGTTGGTGAAGAGGAGCAGCAGGAGTGTAGCTCCAGTGTGGACCAGCAGGAGCCAGAGCCCCCCCCCCCACACCTTAAAGCGCCCATATTCTGCTCATTTTCAGGTTCATAACTGTATTTTAAGGTTGTACCAGAATAGGTTTACATGGTTTAATTTTCAAAAAACACCATATTGTTGTTGTACTGCACAGCTCTCTCTCACTGCTGCAGATCCTCTTTTCACCTGGTTTCTGTTTTAGCTACAGAGTGAGACCTCTTTTCATCTTCTTCTTCTGTACTATCTTTGATTGCACTCGCACATGCTCAGTAGCTCAGATGTAGAGCATGTCAGCTAGCTAACTCTAGAGACAGTAAAAGAAAGGTCGTTTCTCCAACTTTGGTCAGTTACAAGGCAGGATTAGCTGGGAGACTTCTAAATGAGGGCGCACATGGAAGTAGTTCTTTTGTAGATTATGGTGAACTTGTGTGTGTTGTAGCGGTGCTTTGCTATTGAGAACGACGTAGCATGCTAGCGGTTAACGATTAATCAGTCAGAACAGCATGGATGGATTATTTCTTCAAAGTGTTGAATTTGATATCACCAAGTTCCCATTCTCTCCTGTCCCTGGGAAGAGTGAAGATGATGAAGAGGAAGCTCAAATGTGAGACAAATGTGTTGGTCAAACTGAGAACAGAGAGGCAGAGCCTCCAGCCAGCAGCTAGTTTTGTAGCTGTGTGTGTGTGTGTGTGTGTGTGTGTGTGTGTGTCTATCCCTGTGTGTGTGTGTGTGTGTGTGTGTGTGTGTGTGTGTGTGTGTGTGTGTGTGTCAGAGGCTGTAATTAGTCTTATCTCTCTCGGCTGGGCGCCGGAAGCTAAATGCCATCCTGTCTCTGTGATCCTCGTCGATTAACTCTCGTCTGTCTGTTGGACGCTCAGATTTCAAAGGTTCTCTGAGTCACATGCAGCTCGTCTGTGATTGGACGATCAAGCTGATGAGAACACACACAGCTGGAGGCAGTATCAGAAGAGGACGGATCCAATCCAATAAAATGCAAGTTTCTTTTATCGCCAGGTGGCAAAAATAAAATAAGTCACACGCACAGAAAAGACGGGAAGTAGAAAAACTCCAAAAAAACAACAACAAACCTTCAAAATAAAGTAAAGAAAGAAGAAGAAAATTAACAACTTATTCACCTGCTAATGTTAGTTCCTCAGTGGTTGGATGCTTCTGTTTGTTGTTGTATTGCTTGTTTTAGTTTTTCTATTTTTTTATAGAGGAATTATCAGGTCTGGCAAAGCTAGAACAGCTTGTCAGTGGTTGGATGCTTCTTTTTGTTTGTTGTATGACTTGTTTTATTTTGTAGAGGAATTATAATTTTTTTTTTCTCTTTTGTATAAGTGCTTCCTCTGCAGCACTGAAATAACTTTCTTATTTAAATCCATTGTATGTTGATTTATTTCTTTGTGCAAATAAAACAAATTAAACTAAGCTGCTGCCGTCATGGCCGGTGTTTAAATCGAGGTTGATGATGAGAAGGTGGCTGAGTGCAGCTGCTGCTCTGTGTGTGTCAGCCGTGGCGTGACGAGGCCTCGGGGGCCAATCAGCCTCTCTGGGGGTCTAATAAGGGAGGATGGAGCCCTCAAGGTGATTGATTGATTGATTGATTGATTGATTGATTGATTGATTTGTTTTTTTCTGTGGAACATATTTTTAGATCAGCCGCGTTACAGGAAGTCCACTCACACAAGTCCAGTCCACTCTGAAGTGAAGTTATATGTGTGTGTGTGTGTGTGTGTGTGTGTGTGTGTGTGTGTGTGTGTGTGTGTGTGTGTGTGTGTGTGTGAGGGGTGTGTGTGAGGGGTGTGGGGGGGGAGGGTCCATGTCCTGACGTGACTGCAGAGGAGAAAGTCTTCGGACTGTCTGTAGTCTGTAAGTATAATCAAACTAACCAAAATCTTCTAGGTCTGCACGATATGAGAGAAATATGAGATCATGTTGAATATCTTGATGACGATATAACTTGTGATATAAAATCAGATATTAAAGTGTTCTCAGTTCTGCTGCTTTCAGGATTCTGCTAAAATACAACAAACTGTTGAGTTTTAAAACTAATGAAAGGAAATAATTTCAAACTCTCTGTTCTTGAACATTATGAACATTATGAACATTGAATTAATAGGCAGCACTAAAAAAACAATGAAAACTTTTCTTCCAAACTCTACAAAAATAACCTGAGTGTATTTTACGATGTGTCGCAGTCTTTCGTGATGTGTGTTTTTTGTTGCCGGTTGATATTGTGATGACGATAGAAAAAAACGATATATTGTACAGCCCTAGATTTAAAAAAAACAGGTCTTCGAAAAACCAGCACAGAGTCCGATGAGAAAAAGAGTTTTAATGTGCTCGAAATAAATCAACGCACGAAAAACCCGAGCAAGTTCCCGGAAAGCTTACTCCAGATCCCTTTGTCTGGCTGCCTTCTATCTGTCAAAAAAGAGACTTTCCCCCAGAAAAAAAGCCTCCAATAGCCACCTTCCGAACATGCGTGTAACATTTCCATTGGCTATTTTTGAGTCTAAAAGACCCTCCTTTTGGGGAAAGTCCATTGGTTGAAGTCATTTCGCTGATTCAGCTTGCTTATAGCCAGGGCTTGAAGTGGGGATAAAAAAGGTGCTGGTACTTTCTTGCATTGGCAAATCATTCTGACATTTAAGATTTCTACAGTGAAAAACAGAACTGGGAGATATTGCTGGTACAACAACAACAACAACGTATTGTTATTTATTAACAACATAAATGTATGTATTTATTTAAAGAAGTCGTGTTTGTGTGTGTGTGCACTTTAGCACTTCAACAAAAACATTTATTTGTGTGTTCCTCCTGAAAGTGACTTGAAATGTGAATTTGTTTTATTGTTGGATTTATTTGATACATCTGATTTCATATGTTGCTAAAATTGCACATTTTTTTATTGTAAGATTAAAAGGGAGAAGCGCTTGGATGTTAAACAAGAGCTTATTCATTAATTGACCTACTATTGTTAAAAAAGAAGCAAATACAGGCTACTCTTTTTGCACTTGCTCTGTTTACTTTAAGTTTTTATTTTTGTATTCCTCCTGAAAGCGACGCGTGAAACTCAACGCTTAAGAGTAAAATGTAGAAGTACCGGTACTGCGTACCGGTGAGTACCGGCCCACTTCGAGCACCGCTTATAGCTGAGTTTGGCGCCCGCCTTTGCCTTTGCGGCCACTGGAGGTGGCCCGAGGAGGAAGAAAGTCTGTCTATATCAAGCAATATACACAGACGTCGCCTATCCATATGTCACGTTGATACACATCATATATTTCCCCATAATTAAATAAAAAAACAGATTTTATCACATTTATACACAACAAAAGATGAATCGATGAACTATCAGGAGACTGAGTTGGTGCAATAAAAATGTCTTTATTCCATCGTTACAGATCTGAGTTCAGACTGCAGACAAACAACTGAACTGAGTGAGCGCTGCAGCGATGTTCTAAACTCGGGAAGAAAACTAAAAACCTTCCTCCTTCAGCCAACAGCTTCTTTAAAATCACACACAGAAAGTTACCCAGCAGTATATGAAGTCAAATGAGCTACACCTTTACCAGCTGCAACGTTAAAGTTCTCAACATGCATTAGAATAGTATAATATCATATAGGTGATTCTGCAGAATCAGGACCTTTACTTTGAGTACTTTAAACAGATTTTGATGCTGATACTGTTGTACACGAGTGTACTAATATGAGGCTGTAGGAGTCTGCATTCACACGGCTGTTTTTCAGCTGTTTCCAGGTGTGTTTTTTTATTAACTGAGTTGTTTTTCCACAGCACATCTGGCCGCCGTGTAACTGGCGTCCGGCTGCAGCTGTTGGGCCACGGGGAGCTGACGGAGGATCAGCTGACGGAGAGAAAGACGTAAGTTCACTACTTCATATGTCTTCTTTCATGTTAAACTTTAACACCTGGACGCAGTCACTCACCCTGTCGGTGCGTTCAAAGACAGAGATCCAGCATTTGAACGCTTTGCGTATTTGACACGTTCGAAGGTTTTCAAATCTACGGATGAACTTGAGAATGTATTTTTACACAGACAGGAGGAAACTGGGTTCAGTTCTCCATGAAGAAGAGATGTGGGAACAGAATTATCGCAGCAGTTTGAATCTTCCTAGTTCAGGACGCGCTCCAAACTTAATGAACCTGTTCTGCAGCCAATTCTTAGAACTCACGTGTCCGACTCTCCTTGAAAGCCCCAACAATTTTTCCGAGAAGTCTCTGTGCTCCAAGTCCATTTACTTCAGTTTAACGTTTGGATACTTTATGTGAACATTTCCACGTTATGTAACATTTATGTTAGAGCTGAGGTTCTACAGATACAGATCAACTCTGAAATATGAAAACTGATGAACAGTTATGAATGAAAATAACTGTGTTGTAAGTGTTGATGAAGCTGAGGATCCTAAAATGTAACGTCAATTTAAATCAGGAGGTCGTCGGAGCCCAGCAGCTTTATGGAGAATCTTTATTTAACAAAAATAAATGAATCTGAGCGACAGACACTGAAAACTGTAAAACAAAGACAACCAGGTGAGACAGGTGTGTGTGTGTGTGTGTGTGTGTGTGTGTGTGTGTGTGTGTGTGTGTGTGTGTGTGTGTGTGTGTGTGTGTGTGTGTGTGTGTGTGTGTGTGTGTGTGCGTGCGGTGCGTGTGCGTGCGTGCGTCGTGCGTCGCGTAGCGTGCGTGCGTCGCGTCGCGTCGCGTGCGTCTCCTGTACTTCTATCTTTGTGAGGACATTAGTTCTTCAGAGAGTGAAGTGTTTTCATGGGTAGGTTTTAATCAGGACCTAAAGCTGATGTCTTCACAAGGACAGAACACCAAGGTGTTTGTGTGTGTGTGTGTGTGTGTGTGTGTGTGTGTGTGTGTGTGTGTGTGTGTGTGTGTGTGTGTGTGTGTGTGTGTGTGTGTGTGTGTGTGTGTGTGCGTTCAGTAGCAGCGCAGGAAGAAGGTGTTGCAGGCCGCTCCTCGCAGACAGTCGCACAGTCGGCCGATACGAGGTCCGTGTTTCATCGCACAGCGCTCGCCCACATCACACTGAGAGAGAGACAGTCAGACAGACAGTCAGACAGTCAGACAGACAGACAGACAGACAGACAGACAGACAGACAGACAGACAGACTAACATTTCATAAAAAATGTGGAATATAATAAACAGTATATACATTTTGTTTGAGATTGTTCTCCCCGAAACTGCCCCATTAGTGGTATGTTCCAGTGTCATTCTGACCTATATTGATGTTTGTAGTGGCGGCGCCCTCTAGTGGCCGTAGTAGTTCTGACGGGAGCATATATACATATATATGTGTGTGTGTGTGTATATATATATACACATACATATTAGGGGTGGGGGAAAAAATCGATACAGCATAGTATCGCGATATTTTTCATGGCAATACCGTATCGATACACAGACGCCAAGTATCGATCTTTTATTATATATGTCTTGGTCAGTTTGTCTGCTTGACAATCCCATTTTGCAGCAATAAAATTGAAGTGAGATGAACAAGCAGAGAAATGTATCTTTTTACATAAAACAGATGTTGACAAAATTGTCCTTTGGGGACATCATTTGAAATTGGGAAAAATCTGAAATTGGAAAAAAGGTAATACATTGCAATATATCGCAGAATATTGCAATATGTTTAAAATCGCAATAATATCGTATCGTGACATAAGTATCGGGATGATATCGTATCGTGAGGCCTCTGGTGATTCCCACCCCTAATACATATGTATATATCGTATATATCGTGTGTATATACATATATATATATATATATATATATATATATATATATATATGTATATATATATACACGTATATATATATATATATATGTATATATATATATATATATGTATATATATATATATATATACGTATATATATATACGTATATATATATATATGTATATATATATATATGTATATATGTATATACGGAAGACACAAGGGTTTGGAGGACAGGTTGGACTGTGAACAGTGTACGAAGAGTGTGATAATTTACTAAATATAACGATGAAATAATAAGATTATCCGTGACATTAAACAACGTGCTGCTGATAGACCTGTCAGGAAACACTCATCACTTATTACCAGCAGGACACGCACGCACGTATATACACACACACACACACACACACACACACACACACACACACACACCACGATTGACAGCTGTCAGTCCGTTTCTCACCCGGGGGATGACGCTGGCTTTCTTCTCCACGGAGAGACCGGCGCTGCTGTCGGCTTCATCCAGGAAACCCTGCAGAGCTTCAGCCTGAACACGCACACACACAGACACACACGCACACAGACACACACGCACACACACACACACACACACACACACACACACACACACACACCTTGGTCATATTATGACAGCAGTTCACATTCTCTAATTACAGATAAACCTAAAACGACTTTTAGCATGTATAGAGCCAGCATATCTCCACCAGACTCCATGTAAATCCAACAATCACCACTCTGGTTTGGTTGAAATAAATCCTTAATTCACCCATTTACATGTGGAGATATGCTGGCTCTATACACGCTAAAAGTCCTGATTATTAACATGGAGTCTGGTGGAGATATGCTGGCTCTATACACGCTAAAAGTCCTGATTATTTACATGGAGTCTGGTGTAGTTTGGTGATGGTGATTTCGGGGCTGTTTCATGTTAAACTAAAAGGATCTTACTCTTTAACTAAAAGGTCTATCTCTGTAGGGATCCATCCCATAATGTTGTCAGACACTCTAACTGCTGCTGAACATTAGTCCTGTTTAGGTTACATTACAGCTGGTTTCTTCTTCTTTAGTACTGGACCAGTTTCAGACACTGTTGTCCCATCAGACACTTTCACACAAAAACATGAGAAACAGGGTCCAGGGTGAAACATACAGAAGTAACCCCACTGAGAAGATAACATTTAAAGGTGCTTTAAACACTGAAATGTTGTGTTTCATGTAAATAAGATGGTTGATGGTTCCTTCTCTTTAGAGACCGGCGACAGTGAGACAGCGGTGACCTTTTCAGACAGAAACGGCTTTTATCTTTTCATCAGGCACCCTTCATGTTCCAGTTTCTCCTTCGGCTGAAAATGGTTCCCTTTCATTCGCTCCAAACGACCTCCCTTTACATCTAGTAGTTGTCATCTAACTGGCTGCAATGTCACTTTCAATGTGTGTCTATGTGTATGCATGAATGTATGCATGTGTGTCTATGTGTATTTATCTGTGTCTATGTGTATGTATCTGTGTCTATGTGTATGCACGTGTGTAAATGTGTATGTATCTATGTCTATGTGTGTATATGTGCATGTGTATCTATGTGTGTGCATGTGTGTCTATGTGTATGTATCTGTGTCTATGTGTATGCATGTGTGTCTGTGTGTATGCATGAATGTATGCATGTGTGTCTATGTGTATGTATCTGTGTCTATGTGTATGCATGTGTGTCTATGTGTATGCATGTGTGTAAATGTGTATGTATCTATGTCTATGTGTGTATATGTGCATGTGTATCTATGTGTGTGCATGTGTGTCTATGTGTATGTATCTGTGTCTATGTGTATGCATGAATGTATGCATGTGTGTCTATGTGTATGCATGTGTGTCTATGTGTATGCATGTGTGTAAATGTGTATGTATCTATGTCTATGTGTGTATATGTGCATGTGTATCTATGTGTGTGCATGTGTGTCTATGTGTATGTATCTGTGTCAATGTGTATGCATGTGTGTCTGTGTATGCATGTGTGTCTGTGTATGCATGTGTGTCTATGTGTATGTATCTGTGTCTATGTGTATGCATGTGTGTCTGTGTATGCATGTGTGTCTGTGTATGCATGTGTGTCTATGTGTATGCATGTGTGTCTGTGTATGCATGTGTGTGCATGTGTATGCATGTGTGTCTGTGTATGCATATGTTTATGTGCGTGTAGGTAGGTAGATATACGGTACATAATGTGTATGTGTATGTAAACATGTATAAGTAAGTGAAGCATCACATTGTTTTGTATTTAACTAAAGTATAAAAATAGAAAAAGGGGGTAGGACCAGAAAAGTTTTTTTTTTTTAACTTCTTCCTACTATTTTTTGAACATGGGAATTTGTTATTTGAATCACTTACAATAATTTTGGAAGATTGTGCTGAAATGTACATGTCCTTATTCATCGTTATTTGTTAATTGTATTATATATATATATATATATATATATATGTGTATGTGTATACATACACATATATATATATATATATTTATGTCTTTTGTCAGATTTTTTGACAGATACAGAGATCCTGTGTGTGAGAACTACAGATGCAGAGATCCTGTGTGTGAGAACTACAAATACAGAGATCCTGTGTGTGAGAACTACAGATGCAGAGATCCTGTGTGTGAGAACTACAATGTGAGAACTACAGATGCAGAGATCCTGTGTGTGAGAACTACAAATACAGAGATCCTGTGTGTGAGAACTACAGATGCAGAGATCCTGTGTGTGAGAACTACAAATACAGAGATCCTGTGTGTGAGAACTACAGATGCAGAGATCCTGTGTGTGAGAACTACAGATGCAGAGATCCTGTGTGTGAGAACTACAGATGCAGGGATCCTGTGTGTGAGAACTACAAATACAGAGATTCTGTGTGTGAGAACTACAGATGCAGAGATCCTGTGTGTGAGAACTACAAATACAGAGATCCTGCGTGCAGACGGATGACTCACCAGCCGGAGGACGGGCTCGTCCGGTGCGGCCGGCAGCGGGTTGTCGGCCGACCTCTGACCCTGACAGAGTGACGTAGTCAGCACGGACAGACAGACGGATAGGTAGACGGCGGCGCGCACGCTCTCCATCGCCAGCAACACCTTTCAAAAACCTACAAAATAAAAGCACACTATCCATCACCAACAACACCTTCCAAAAAACCTACAAAATAAAAGCACACTATCCATCACCAACAACACCTTCCAAAAAACATACAAAATAAAAGCACGCTCTCCATCACCAACAACACCTTCCAAAAAACCTACAAAATAAAAGCACGCTCTCCATCGCCAGCAACACCTTCCAAAAAACCTACAAAATAAAAGCACGCTCTCCATCGCCAGCAACACCTTCCAAAAAACATACAAAATAAAAGCACGCTCTCCATTACCAACAACACCTTCCAAAAAACCTACAAAATAAAAGCACACTATCCATCACCAACAACACTTTTCAAAACCGACAAAATAAAAGCGCAGGAAAGCAGCGGTGGGAGATATATTCAGATCCTTTACTGCAGTAGAAGTACTAATACAACACTGTTAAAATACTCTGTTACAAGTTAAAATCCTGCGTTTAGAATAAAAAAACATAATTAAAATAATAATAATAATAATAATAATAATAATAAATGCATTTCAAGGAAGGAAATGGAAAAGTATTAAAAATGGAATGAAGGTTGGTAGACGGTTGGTTGAACTCACGATTAAACACCGCAAAAAGGATTTGAGATCCTGCAGGAATATTCTACAAATCTTCACTTTCTCTTCTTCAGCTACTTCTTCTTCTCCTCTGTGTTATCTCTTCTTCTTTTTCTTCTTCTCCTCTGTGTGATCTCTTCTTCTTCTTCTTCTCGTGTCTGTCTGTGTGTGTCGGTGCTCGGCTCGCCCTCCTGTATTTATCCTCTTCTGTCTCCCGGTGTGTTCGTGCCCTCCCAGCATCAGATAACGCAGCGTGCGCACGCGTTTGGCTGTGATGGATGGAGCTGTCTGACTGGTTAATATTAAACAGCCGGCCGTTGGCGTGGAAGCGTGGCGCCGACGTCCCAAGGTCAGAGGTCAGACCGACTCCCAGCTGAAGGTCCCGTGTTACTCTTCTATTAATGAGCCCATTATTGATTTACAATCATCCTTTAAAGTCACGGACACACACACACACACACATACCAACGGGATTGATTGATTGAAAGTGTTAATTTCTGAATACTGAACAAATGGCCACAGATAAAGTCCCCTTGTGTCTCTTTTTGCAGTTCTTTCTGTGTCTTTGTGTTTGTTGATGTTTTTCTATATTTTCCTTTTGGGATGTTTTGCGTGTCTTTGTGGTCGTTTGAAGTCTATTTCTTAGGTTGTTTTGTCTTTGTGGTCGTTTGAAGTCTATTTGTTAGGCTGTTTTGTGTCTTTGTGGTCGTTTGAAGTCTATTTGTTAGGTTGTTTTGTGGTCGTTTGATGTCTATTTGTTAGGTTGTTTTGTCTTTGTGGTCGTTTGAAGTCTATTTGTTAGGTTGTTTTGTGGTCGTTTGATGTCTATTTGTTAGGTTGTTTTGTCTTTGTGGTCGTTTGAAGTCTATTTGTTAGGCTGTTTTGTGTCTTTGTGGTCGTTTGAAGTCTATTTGTTAGGTTGTTTTGTCTTTGTGGTCGTTTGAAGTCTATTTGTTAGGTTGTTTTGTATCTTTGTTGTAGTTTCAAGTCTATTTGTTAGGTTGTTTTGTGTCTTTGTGGTCGTTTGAAGTCTATTTGTTAGGCTGTTTTGTGTCTTTGTGGTCGTTTGAAGTCTATTTGTTAGGTTGTTTTGTCTTTGTGGTCGTTTGAAGTCTATTTGTTAGGTTGTTTTGTATCTTTGTTGTAGTTTCAAGTCTATTTGTTAGGTTGTTTTGTGTCTTTGTGGTCGTTTGAAGTCTATTTTTTAGGTTGTTTTGTGTTTTTGTGGTCGTTTGAAGTCTATTTGTTAGGTTGTTTTGTCTTTGTGGTCATTTGAAGTCTATTTGTTAGGCTGTTTTGTCTTTGTGGTCGTTTGAAGTCTATTGGTTAGGTTGTTTTGTCTTTGTGGTCATTTGAAGTCTATTGGTTAGGTTGTTTTGTCTTTGTGGTCGTTTGAAGTCTATTTGTTAGGTTGTTTTGTCTTTGTGGTCGTTTGAAGTCTATTGTTAGGTTGTTTTGTCTTTGTGGTCGTTTGAAGTCTATTTGTTAGGTTGTTTTGTCTTTGTGGTCGTTTGAAGTCTATTTGTTAGGTTGTTTTGTCTTTGTGGTCGTTTGAAGTCTATTTGTTTGGTTGTTTTGTGGTTGTTTGAAGTCTATTTGTTAGGTTGTTTTGTCTTTGTGGTCGTTTGAAGTCTATTTGTTAGGTTGTTTTGTCTTTGTGGTCATTTGAAGTCTATTTGTTAGGCTGTTTTGTCTTTGTGGTCGTTTGAAGTCTATTGGTTAGGTTGTTTTGTCTTTGTGGTCATTTGAAGTCTATTGGTTAGGTTGTTTTGTCTTTGTGGTCGTTTGAAGTCTATTTGTTAGGTTGTTTTGTCTTTGTGGTCGTTTGAAGTCTATTGTTAGGTTGTTTTGTCTTTGTGGTCGTTTGAAGTCTATTTGTTAGGTTGTTTTGTCTTTGTGGTCGTTTGAAGTCTATTTGTTAGGTTGTTTTGTCTTTGTGGTCGTTTGAAGTCTATTTGTTAGGTTGTTTTGTGGTTGTTTGAAGTCTATTTGTTAGGTTGTTTTGTCTTTGTGGTCGTTTGAAGTCTATTTGTTAGATTGTTTTGTCTTTGTGGTCATTTGAAGTCTATTTGTTAGGTTGTTTTGTCTTTGTGGTCGTTTGAAGTCTATTTGTTAGGTTGTCTTGTCTTTGTGGTCGTTTGAAGTCTATTTGTTAGGTTGTTTTGTCTTTGTGGTCGTTTGAAGTCTATTTGTTAGGTTGTTTTGTATCTTTGTTGTAGTTTCAAATCTATTTGTTAGGTTGTTTTGTCTTTGTGGTTGTTTGAAGTCTATTTATTATGTTGTTTTGTCTTTGTGGTCATTTGAAGTCTATTTGTTAGGTTGTTTTGTCTTTGTGGTCGTTTGAAGTCTGTTAGGTTCTTTTGTATCTTTGTTGTAGTTTCAAGTCTGTTAGGTTGTTTTGTGTCTTTTTGGTCGTTTGAAGTCAATTTGTTGGGCTGTTTTGTGGTTGTTTTGCTTCTTGTTTTTGGTCGTTTTGTATCTTTGTCTAGATTTTTTGGGGTGTATTTTCTATATCCTTGTTGGATGTTTTGCGTGTTTTTGTGGTCGTTTTAAGTCACATGTCAAACTCGAAGACTGCGGGCCAAATCCGGCCCCGCGCAGATTTTGATCCGACCCATATATCAATTTAGGTCCGTAGTGCATTTTGGGCCACCTTGTTTTTGTCACTTTTTCTGCTGTTTTTGTCACTTTTTTCTATGATGGCTGAGAAACTTCTTTGGGGCTTCATGTCGACCAGTAAAGTCACACAGACACTCCTGTTTCAAGTCTATTTTTTAGGTCGTTTTGCGTGTTTTTGTGTTTCTTTTGCGTCTCTTCGTGGCCGTTTCTTTGTCAACAAATGTGGGTGTCAAAGGTCTACAAAATTGCAGTGGTTTTTGGTCATTTTACATCTCTTCTCTTTGGATTGCAGACATGTAACAGCCCCCCCCCCCCAACATAAATGCAAGACCCCGAGACTGAACAACTGGCCACAGAGTAGTCGCCGCTGTCTCTCTATTTGGGGGTTTTGTGTCTTTGTGTTTGCTCTGTGTTTCTCTTGCGTCTATTTTGACGGCATTTTTTGGGAGGTGTATTTTTGTTAGTTTTGCATCTTTGTGTTTGTTTTTTTTGGGGCTGTTTTGCGCATCTTGTATTTGATTTGTGTCCCTCTTCTTCTTTGTATTTTTGGGTGATTTAGCGTCTCTTGGTGGCCGTTCAGCTCCTCTCTGTCGACCAGAGTGGATCTTTACGGGAACATTTGGCTCCCCAGAGGTTCCGCCTGGCGGAGAATCCCCCGGACCACTTTCTGGAAACATCATGACTCACATGAGGACTGTGTGGAGTAAACTACAGCGACTTCCTGTCAAGGGGGTCAGCGGCGCTCTGATGCTACGTTCACACGTGGCCGGCTATTTTCATAACCGGACATTTCAACCTCTCCGTTTTCTAAAATAACATCGTGCACAGCTGTCAGTTTTCAGAAAAGTGTTCGTTTACACGTACCCGTGTATATATGCAGTCAAGAGCACGCCAGACCTGTAGGTGGCGGTGTAACGTGAAGCTCAAGCCCACGTTAGCCAATCAGAATCCAGAAAGTAGCAACAACAGCTACGAATCACTTCCTCTCTCTTCTCTCCGCGCGTTCTTGGACATCGGAAAAACGTTTTTCCGAGTGAAAACGTCACCATTCGTGTAACTTCCTGTAGGAATCAGAGGAGGGAAACTGGGGCTGGATTTAGATACCAGAGTTCCCCAGCTGGTGACGCGTTGTTGACAACCAGAGGTGTATAGTCCAGGTGCCAGAAAGTAAAAATCCTGCCATGTTTTTGGATCTGCCTCTACATCTAGAACAGGTGTTTTCACTAACGAGCTCATCTACCTGGTAGAGGAGCTGGTTTAGTGATGGTTGGGACAGCTGCTGGACAGGATTTCTACTTTCTGGCACCTGGACTATACACCTCTGGTTTATACCCCTTAAAGTCTCAGTTTATACCCCTTAAAGTCTCAGTTTATACCCCTTAAAGTCTCAGTTTATACCCCTTAAAGTCTCAGTTTATACCCTTTAAAGTCTCAGTTTATACCCTTTAAAGTCTCAGTTTATACCCCTTAAAGTCTCAGTTTATACCCCTTAAAGTCTCTGTTTATACCCCTTAAAGTCTCAGTTTATACCCCTTAAAGTCTCAGTTTATACGTCTCAGTTTATACCCCTTAAAGTCTCAGTTTATACCCCTTAAAGTCTCAGTTTATACCCCTTAAAGTCTCAGTTTATACGTCTCAGTTTATACCCCTTAAAGTCTCAGTTTATACCCCTTAAAGTCTCAGTTTATACCCCTTAAAGTCTCAGTTTATACCCCTTAAAGTCTCTGTTTATACCAGAGGTGTATAGTCCAGGTGCCAGAAAGTAAAAATCCTGCCATGTTTTTGGATCTGCCTCTACATCTAGAACAGGTGTTTTCACTAACGAGCTCATCAACCTGGTAGAGGAGCTGGTTTAGTGATGGTTGGGACAGCTGCTGGACAGGATTTCTACTTTCTGGCACCTGGACTATACACCTCTGTTGACAACTGACGTTTGATGGAGGCGACTTTGGTTCACTGAACATAGGCTATTTCAATGACAAACTGTTTATTGTGGACAAATGCCTCTGCCAAGAAATATGCACAGACATAACATGTTTAAAATTATTTTAAATAGGCCTATGTATAAAAAAACAACACCTTATCCGTGTCTTTTCCCGTTGGTTGTCCTGCAGATAACACAAACAAACACCTGGCCATGTGCTGTCTGGATGCTCCTATAAGAAAACAGCAGAAAATCTTCTGTTATTGTGTCCTCCATGTTTTCACCACCTGATGCTCTCGGCTACGGCCAACAGTTGGTGGCAGTCACGCAACAAGTTGTTACGCCAAACGCCCAATATAACAGAAGAAGAAGAACGCGCATCCCGACCATGTGAACGCTGCCAGTCTGAAAAACAACGTAACCAGGGTTCCCAGGTGGCCTGAACGCAGCATAACTCTCGGCTGCCTAAACCTCCGTTTGTCTCAGTTCACGCGCAAACGTGCAAACGAAGATTTTCAAAAATCGAATTCGGCGAATTCGTGTAAACGAAGGGAAATGTCTCCGTTTGTAAAAATAATCATGTTGTGTAAACAGGGCCTAAGGATTCAGCGTCTCAGAAATGTCCCATCATGCACCTGTGTCGTCGATGATGCAGGAGGAGCGTGCGTCGGCGCCCTTTCCTCCGTCTGATGTGCGTATCGCGGCGGCGCCACGTGGCCTCGCTCCGACTTTGATCTGGACTCATTAACGGTGAAATGTCACACGGCAGAGTGCAGCGTTTCCCTGGCAACACAACTCACACAGTATAAAGTTATCTAAAGAGTACTGCTGACTGACACGAATACACGAGTAAAAGGTGGAGGATGTTTACAATAATAATATTAATATTTTGCAGCATCTATCTTAAAAATTTTTTGTGTGTGTGTGTCTGTGTGTGTGTGTGTGTGTACGTCTGTGTCTCTGTGTGTGTGTGTGTGTGTACGTCTGTGTCTGTGTGTGTGTGTGTACGTCTGTGTCTCTGTATATGTGTGTGTGTGTGTCTGTGTCTCTGTGTGTGTGTGTGTCTGTGTGTGTGTGTGTGTGTGTGTGTGTACCTGTGTCTCTGTGTCTCTGTGTGTGTATGTCTGTGTTCTGTGTGTGTGTGTGTGTGTGTGTATCGTCTGTGCTCTGTGTGTGTGTGTGTGTGTTTGTGTGTGTGTGTGTGTGTGTGTGTGTACGGTCTCTCTCTGTGTGTTGTGTGTGTGTACGTCTGTCTCTGTGTGTGTGTGTGTGTGTGTGTGTGTGTGTATCGTCTGTGTCTGTGTGTGTGTGTGTGTGTGTGTGTATCTCTGTGTCTCTGTGTGTGTGTGTGTGTGTGTGTGTGTGTACGTCTGTGTCTCTGTGTGCGTGTGTGTGTGTGTACGTCTGTCTCTGTGTGTGTGTGTGTGTACGTCTGTGTCTCTGTGTGTGTGTGTGTGTGTGTGTACGTCTGTGTCTCTGTGTGTGTGTGTGTGTGTGTGTATCGTCTGTGTCTCTGTGCGTGTGTGTGTGTGTCGTCTGTCTCTGTGTGTGTGTGTGTGTGTGTGTGTGTGTGTGTGTGTACGTCTGTGTCTCTGTGTGCGTGTGGGATAAACGGTTGTCTTTCAAATTCCCTCTGCACCAATAGGACAGCGCTACAACCAATCAGAGCAACGCTAGTTGATAGATTCACCTTTAAACTGTGAACACATCTTCCTTTTTTAAGAATGACTTCAGAGCCGTTCTTTGTTCTTTTCTCAAAGAAAAGCTGAACTCCAAGTCTTCCAGAGTCGCGGCCAAAGCCGATTCCAAAGACCGCTGCTCGCCAGCAGCAGCGGCCATCTTCTTTGTCTTCAAGTAGCGGGGAATTCACACGGAACCGTCGCAACTCTGCCGTCACTATGTTAAGCCCCGCCCACCAACTCTATACACGATGTGATTGGCCCGACTAGGGTTGGGCATCGAGAACCGATTCCTAATCGGAATCGTTTCAAAAATTACGATTCCATCTGAATCGTTTCTTTATTGGAATCGTTCGGAGGATTCGGTTTGAAATCTGATCACAGGTTCCAAATTTAACATGCGCAAGTTTTGGTTTCCGTAGCAACCAGGCGCTTGTTGTGTTGCAGCCGTGCAGCACTGTAAGCGGCGCTCTAGCGTGGCTTTATTTTGCGTCGTAAAAGCTGTAAAACTGCAACCCGCCTATGAATCAAAATAAAACTTTCCTCTTATTTGTGAAATAAGCATCGAACCCGTTTCAACTCCACCCCTCAAAGAATCGGAATCGATAATCGATAAGAACCGGAATAGAAAGGAAGAATCGGAATTGGAATCAGAATCGTTAAAATCCAAACGATGCCCAACCCTAGGCCCGACCAGAGTTTGGTTTTTCCATAGATATAGAACAATAGATATGACATGTAATTCTGACTTGCCATTCCAGGATGGAAGCACTTGGCGGCCATCTTACCAGGGTTAAGTTTTAGAATTGCTTCCATTGGAACCAATGGGGAGAGAGGCTCATGTTGTCTTTATTATCCTTATATTTTTCTACCAATACATCAATAGTAGTTTTAATTCAAAGTAATGACTGTAAGACAACTGTGCCTTTCTAGAAATAAACAAAAAATAGAGATTTGGGTGGAGTTTTGATTGATATAGCTCCTAACTAAAACACTGTTTGCTGTTCATAAATGCTGTTAAGAGCTAGCTAGCAATCACCACTAACTGACATTTCAGCCGGTCTGTTAACAGTTGCTAGGTAACGTAACTAGCTAGCTAGCTAGTTCCCCAACTTTTCTGTATTTATAGTTTAAAAAAAAGAAGAGAAAAATACTCCATCTACTCCTACTGACATGTGGAAAGTGATGGCAGCCTCCTGGGTCTCTGTGGTCCTTCTAGTAAAGCAGTTAGGTGCTGCACAGCTGATAACCATATTGCTGCCATAGGGGACAGTTGTAAACAGTACCTTAGTAAGATGGCCGACAGTTATGCCATAAGTTATGACGTCATGTCATATCTATTGTTCTATATCTATGGGTTTTTCCTTTCCAGCTTGCAAGCCAACGGAGAGTTGCTAGACTGACCCTGGCTGCAACGTTACATTGTGCGCGCTTAGCGTCTAGATTTCTAGGCTACCGTGTATATGGCGGAAATGACAATAAAGGCGCCGACACACCAACCTGATAATCGGCCAGTCGGACAGTCTGGCGAGGTCGGTGACTCGAGTCCGTTCGGAGCAGAGGTGTATAGTCCAGGCGCCAGGAAGTAGAAATCCTGTCCAGCAGCTGTCCCAACCATCACTAACGAGCTCCTCTACCAGGTAGAGGAGCTCGTTAGTGAAAACACCTGTTCTAGATGTAGAGGCAGATCCAAAAACATGGCAGGATTTTTACTTTCTGGCACCTGGACTATACACCTCTGGTTCGGTGTGTTCCGCGCTGTCGGAGGAGCCGTCGGCCTTCATTTTGGGCCGACCTGACTTGACGAAAATTGTTGTCCATCTGAAATGTTGTTGTTTTTTTCACACCATACATACAACGTACAAATGAGAAAATGTGAGAAAACAAAAAAAGCATTGTTAGTATAGTTTAAAAACATTGTTTTCTGATCATGTCCGTTTTATCCTTGAGTTACCGAAAGTGTGTGAATGGTGCCGGATGTGCGGTTGCACGTCAACAGTGACGAGGATCAGCTTGTTCTCGTAAAATAACAGAGAAAGTTCTGGCAGCTCATTACCTGGACTTTAGGCTATGTGTGTGTACCTACAGTAGAAATACACAACATGTGACTGTTAGGCCTGTATACATACACACATACATACAGTACTGTACAGTACAGTACAGTACAGTACAGTACAGTACAGTACAGTACAGCGCCTCCTACAGACACAATATGAAACATGCATTATATGCAGTACTTTAACCAGTGATTCTGAACCAGGCAGAATTTGAATCATATCATCATTAATAATACCGAAATATTACACAAATAGAATTAAATATAATAAATACAACAACAAAAATAACCAATTCAAAAATAAAAAATAAATAATAATAACAAAATAATATAATAATAAATATACACATTACAAAATTATATTAACCCCACACACAAAACAATATAACTAAATAATATGAAATAATAACATAATACTAAATACAGACATCCCATAATTTATCACTACCAACACATTAATAACAACACAACAGATTAAATGATCAATAAAACACATAGATATATATAAAAGGAAAACAAATAAATTGAATGAAAAAAAAAAAAGGAATAACTTTGAAGACAATAACAGTAAATATGAGAAAAGGAAAAAAATACACACAGGAGGTGAAGATGAATTCCCGAGAGAGGGCATAAGTCGTGAGGAATCACGTGATGCCTAGGATCAGTTATGAAGAAGAAGAAGTGGAGGGATGGATACGACAGGTAGTTCTGGCCTAAAAGGGGGGGGGAGGGAGAAGGGGGGGAAACATGATGAGACGGAGGGGGTAAAGGGTGTATATGGAAGGAAAGGAAGGTAATGTAAGTTAAAGAAAAGTAGAGAAAAGGGAGAGGGGGGGAAAGGGGGGGGGGGGGGGGGGGGGGAGGGGGGGGAAGGGGGGGGGGGGAGGAGGGGGGGGAGGAAGGAGGGGGGGGGGGGGGGGGGGGGAGGGAGGAGGGGAGGAGGGGTAAAGGGGGAAGGTAGGGAATGGAAGAAAAGAAAGGAAGGACAGGAGGAGAGGGGGGGGGAGGAAAAGAAAGGAACCCAAAACCAACCCAACAGTAAAACCCAGAATTGAATAGAACACATCCAGGAAACCAGGAAACCAAAACCCAAAACCCAGGCCAAACCAAACCCAGAAGAACCCAGAAGAACCAGGAAGGAATAGGAAACCCAGGAACTGAACCCAGAACCCCGTAACCCAGGAAAACGAACCAAGGGAGCCCCAGGAAACCAGGAACGAAACCCAGGAACCCCAGGAAACCCAGGAACAACCCAGAACAGACCGAATGCACACCCAGGAACCTTTGAACCCAGGAAACCAGGGAGGAAACCAGGAAACCAGGACCGCAACCCAGGAAACCGAACCCAGGAAACAGGAAACTTGTATGTGGAACAACCAGAACCAGGAAACCAGGAAACCCAGGAAACCAGGACCCAGGGAAACCCAGTGGAAACCCAGGAAACCCAGGAAACCAGTGAACTGAAACCCAGGAAACCCTGAACCCAGGAAACCCAGGAAACCCAGGAAACCCAGGAAACCCTGAGCCTGAAACCCAGGAAACAGGAAACGAATACCCAGAAACTGAAACCCAGGAAGAAACCAAGGAAACCGTGAGACCTGAATGGAATGACTGTGAAGAAAGGACTGAGACCGTGGAAACGACAAAGGAAACAAGGGGAGAAGGAAACCATGGACAAGCCGAAAGATGATGGAAGGGAAACCCCTGGAAGGGAAACCATGAAATATAATGGAAATGTATGGAAATATGTATGACAAATGGAGGAGGGGAGGGAAGGAGGAGAAAAGGAAGGAAGGAAGAGGAAGGAAAGGGAGGAGGAGAAAGAGAAAGAAGGGAAGAGGGGAAAGAAACAGAAACACACAAAGCACACTAAAAAAAGAAAAAAAAAAAAGGTATGTGTTACTAGGTGTTCGTGTGGTGAGTTTAACCTATACAATTTGTCTGTTTAGTGTGAGTGGTTTGAGTCTGTTTCACTATATTAGTTATGGATGAAACTATGGGGTATCGTAGGTGGTATTTGTGTTTTATAGAGTGTGTAGGTAGTTGTAGTTGTAGTTATAGTGTGTCGTCCAGCTTTGAGTTACGCTAGTTACTTATTACTTTGAATACTTTAGAATCTCGCTACATCATCTGTTACAGCTTAGTTACTAGTTACTTTAGTTACCCACACATTATCTGTTCCAGCTTTAGTTACTAGTTACTTTAGTTTACTCCACATTACATTCATCTGTTCCAGCTTTAGTTACTAGTTACTTTAGTTATCCGCTTACATTCATCTGTTACAGCTTTAGTACTAGTTACTTACATCGCTACATTCATCTGTTACAGCTTTAAGTACTAGTTACTTAGTTACTCCACTACATTCATCTGTTACAGCTTTAGTTACTAGTTACTTATTAACATTCAGATTCCTGCACACAGAACACATGTAGTTTATAACATCTGAGTTGATTCTAAAGTAAATCGACAGCAAATATAACGACTACAAGTCACGCTGAGATGATGAGACCATTAAACACACAGCTGATTGGATCCTTAACTTTCTACAGTGGAGGATATTAACTTTACTTTTAAAACTTTAACTACATTAATATATGAGTGACTGAAGAAGAGAAGCTGCTTACAGGTTAACGACACATTTCTTTAAGAAACCACATGACATGGTGAGTGACATTGTGAGTATATGTACTGATGTAATTTGTACTTTATCCCCGAAAAGAACTCTTAGTCTAACAATCGCCCATTCACTTTGATAACATAAGAGTAGAAATATGTGACAAAAGTCATAGATGCTCAAAAAAAGTCATAGTATAGTATGTCGAAAAAGTCATAGTATATCTCAAAAAAGTCATAGTATATGTCGAAAAAGTCATAGTATAAGTGAAAAAAAGTAATAGTATAGTATGTTGAAAAAAATCATGAAAAAGTCATAGTATAGTACGAAAAAGTCATAAAAAGTCATAGTATAGTATGTCGAAAAAGTCATAAAAAGTCATAGTATAGTATGTCCAAAAGTCATAAAAAAGTCATAGTATAGTATGTCGAAGAAAGTAAAAAGCCATACCATAACTATCTCTAAAAAGTCATAGTATAGTATGTCGGAAAAGTCATAGTATAATATGTCAAAAATGTATAGTAAGTATAAGATAAGACATACCATACCATCTCTAAAAAGTCATAGTATAGTATGCCGGAAAAGTCATAGTATAATATGTCTAAAAATGTTATAGTATGTCAAGAAAGTCATAATACAGAAGAAGCAAAAAATCATAGTATAGTATGTCGAAAAAAAGTCATAGTATAGTATGTCGAAAAAAGTAATTAAAAAGCCATACTATACTATCTCTAAAAAAGTCATAGTATAGTATGTCGAAAAATGTCCACACTGCCAGCAGGAATGTTTTTTTTTAGTTTTTTTTATGTGAAATATAGTAGATTTGCTGTTATTAAACAATCTGAGCTCAGTAGTTTTGTGGTTTGTATTCTATCATCTACTGGCGTCACCTTTGTGAGTTGTGTGTGTGAAAAACGGTTAGAGAACAAAGTGACACAAAGCAGCGTTGAGTTCATAATATTCTAAAGGTTTAATTATACACAAGAATATATACATTGTCTAACAATCATGACTGTCTCTTCGGGATAACGGAAGACTAGAAATGTGTGAAAAAGTCATATATAGTATGTCTAAAAAAAGTCATAAACGTCATAGTATATTATACCAAAAATGTCATAAAATGTCACTATAATATGTCTAAAAAGTCATAGTATAGTATGTAGAAAAAAAGGATAGTATAGTATGTCAAAAAAAAGTCATAAAAAAGTCATAGATAGTATGTAAAAAAAGTCAAAAAAGTCATAGTATAGTATAAAAAAGTCATAGAAAGATATAATATGTCAAAAAAAGTCCACAGTATAGTATCGAAAAAAAAAGTCCATCAGTATGTCGAAAAAAAGAATCATAAAAGTAAAAAAAAAGTAATAGTATGTGTCGAAAAAGTGTCAAAAAAGTCATTAGTATAGTATGTCAAAAAGTCACGAGGTATAACAATACAAAAAGTCCTTAAGAAAAAGTCAAAGTATAATTATGTTATAAAAAGTTATGAGTATGTCGAAAAAAAGTCATATGTGAAAGGTATATTATGTTGAAAAGTCATAGTATAAGTATGTGGAAAAATGTATAAAAAAAGATCATAATTATAGTATGTGAGAAAAAAAGAGTCATAATTATAGTATGTGAGAAAAATGTATAAAAAGTCACTTAAGTGTGGTATGGAAGTCACTTAATTATGGTATGTTTGAAAAAGGAATCATAGTATAGTATGTTGAGAAAAGTCATAGGTGTGGGTATGTTGAAAAAAAAGTCCTTAATTATGGTATGTTGAAAAAAGTCATGAGTGTGAGTATGTTGAAAAGTCATGAGGTGTGGTATGTGAAAAAAAGTCTTAAATGCATTCCAGAAAAAAAGTCATGAGTATAGGTATGTTGAAAAGAGTCATGGTATGGTATGTTGAAAAAAAAGTCATAGTGTGGTATGTGAAAAAGTCCATAGTGTAATTGCTTGAAAAAAGTCATGGTATAGTATGTGGAAAATGTCATAAAAGAATCATAAAAGGTATTAACCGAAGTCATAATTATAAGGTATGTGAAAAAGTCACTTAGATTGTGGTATGTTGAAAAAAGAGTCATGGTATGAGTATGTCGAAAAAAAGTCATAATTATGGTATGTTGAAAAAGAATGTAAGTGTGAGTATGTTGAAAAAGTCATGAGTGTGGTATGTTGAAAAAAAGTCATAGTACTTAAGTATGTTGAAAGAAAAAAGTCATAGATGTGGTATGTGAAAGTCCTTAATTATGAGTATGTTGAAAAAAGGTCATGGTGTAGTGTATGTTGAAAAAAAGTCATGGAGTGTGAGTATGTTGAGAAAAAAGGATGCAAATTAAGGTATGTTGAAAAAGTCCATAAGGTACAATGTGTGAAAAAAGAGTCCTTAGGTATGAGTGGCTGAAATGTCATAAAAAGGATCACATGGTATAGTATGTGAAAATGTCTTAAAAAAGTCATGGTATGGTGGTATGTCAAAAAAAAAAGTAAAATATCATAATTATGTCGAGAAAAAAAGAATCTGAGGCATGCCAAAAAAGACAAAAGATCATAGGTGGTGTGTGAGAAAGAAAAGATCATGAGCCATGAGTATGTCAAAAAAGTCATGGTGGTGTTGTCGAAAAAAGAATCACTTAAGGTATAGTATGTCGAAGAACTTAGTATGGTATGTCGAGAAAAAGAACTTAAAAGAATCATAGTATAATGCTCGAGAAAGAATCTGACATAGCACCAAAAGTCCTTTAGAAAAAGTCCTTAATTATGGTATGTTATAAAAAGTTATAATTATGTCAGAAAAAAGTCATGAGTATAGTTATGTCGAGAAAAAGTCATAGTATGGTATGTCAGAAGAATACATAAAAAGTCATATTATGGTGCATATTCAGAAAAAAAGTCATGAGTACTGTCTCCGAAAAAAAGGTCCACAGTGCTCTTTAATATAAAAGATCATAGAAGTAAGCAGTGTACAATGTTACTCAAAGTTACTTAAGTATTATCGAGAAAAAAAGGTCACTTGAGTATGGTATGTTGACAAAAAGGATCATAGTATAACGTAATACAAAGTATCATAAAAGTCACTTAATTATAGTGCTTATGTCATAAAAAGGATTATAGTGTATGTCGAAAAAATGTCCTTAAAAAAGGATCAAAAATCCTTAGTCTTGTGTATGTCGAAAATGTCATAAAAGTTATGGTATTGTGGCATGGCCGAAAGAAAAGTGTGAGGGTGTGGTATGTCAAAAGTCCTTAAAAGTCATAGGTACAGTGTGACAGAAAGAATCATGAATTATAGTTATGTCGAAAATGTCATAAGAAGAGGATGCCAGAAAAAAGTCCACAATTATAATATGTGTGAAAAAAAGTCATGAGAGGTCTTGTATGGGTAGTATTGAGAAGAGTATAAAAAGTATGAATTATGTATGAAAAAGTCACGGTATAACATGCCAAAAAGGAGTCCTTAAGAAAAAGTCATAAAGTATAGTGTATGTTATAAAAGTTATAGTGTATTAGAAAAGTCATGGCAGGTATGGTATGTCAGAAAAGTCATGGTATGGTATGTGGAAAATCATAAAAAGTCATGGTATGGTATGTGAAAAAAAGAATTCATAGGTATGGTATGTCATAAAAAAGTCATGGTGTGGTATGTTGAAAAGTCATAGCAGGTACAGGTATGTGAAAAAAGAATCACATGAAGTATATGGTGTGGTGAAAAAAGTCTGAGGTGTGGTGTGTTGGGAAAAAAGGATCATGAGTGTGTATGTTTGAAAGACATGGTATGGTGTGGTGAAAAAAGGTATGTAGATGCCAGTGTGTTTGAAAAAAAGGCAGAATTGCACAGTTATTATTGAAAAAAGGTCATAGTATGAGTATGTTAAGAAAAATGTCATAAAAAGCAAAGGGCGCAAAAGAGGCAGGGAAAGGTAGGGAAAGGGAGTATGAAAAGGATAAAACGAAGAAAAAAAAGATAGAGGTATGTAAAAAAAAGTATGGAAAAAAAAAAAAAAAAAGGCAAAAAAGTAATAAGAAAAGACAAGAGTAGTCGAAGAAAAAGGGATATGCAAAAAAATAAAAGCAGGACGGTAGAAAAAATGTAAAGGTAAAGTAGAAAATGGAAAAATGCAAAAAAAATACGGACTAAAAAAGAAAAGAGTCACGAGGTATAACATGCCAAAAAGTCGCCACGAATAGGTATGTTAAAAAATATGAGGAGAAAAAAGGCAAAAAAAAGATGGAAAAATAAAGAGGGGAGAAAAAAAAAACCAAAAAACAACCAAAAGTCAAAAAGAGATATGTTAAAAAAAGAATGAGCCGAAAAAATGGTATAGTATGTTGAAAAAAGAAAAATGCAAAAAAGAGAAAAGACAAAAAAGTAGATCGAAAAATGATAAAAGAAAAAAAGCTTGGTATGTGAAAAAATGTCATAAAAGTAATAATAAGTATGGAGAATTCTTGAAAATTAGGTAATAGCCGAAGAAAGACCCATATACAATTATAGTATGTTGAAAAAAATAAGCCGAAAATAGTCATAAAGTAGAATGTCGAAAAAGATGAGTATAGTATGAAAAAAGAGATGAAGGTAATGAGTATGTAAAAATTAAAAGATCGCATAGGGAGGGGTGTTGTAAAAGTCATAAGAGTTAAAAAGAAAAAAAGCAAAACAAAATAAAAAAAATAAAAAAAAAAAAACTAGTAAGGAAAAAAATAGTGGGTATGTCAAAAAAAGAAGAAAGAGTAGGTAGTAGAAAAAGATAAAAAAGGTATGTCCGAAAAAAGTCGGTGTAAGTATAAAAAGAAAAACGACAGACAATCGAAAAAGTCAGTGTAATTTATCAAAAAGTCAAAAGTAGCAGGTACAATTGTGTCGAAAAAAGTATGAGTATGAGTATTGTGAAAAATGTCATAAGAAGGAATCAATATAACCGAGAAAAGTGCAGTATAATATGTCGAAAAGGTCATGGTATACTATGCGGAAAAAAGTCATAGTATAAGTACATGTCCGAAAAATGTCATAAAAATGAGTATAAAATCGAAACATTATCTTTATGCAAAAGTCATAGAAAGTCATAAGACGGTATGTTGTGCAAAAAGAGGATTATAATTAATGTCCGAAAAGTCACGAAATTATGAGTATGTCGAAAACGCATGTATAGTATGTGGAAAATGTCATAAAAAGTCATGTATGGTATGTCGAAAAGTCATAAAGGTATGGTATGGGCGAGAAAAATGTCATAAAAAAGTCATAGTATAGTAGTAAAAAAGTCATAGTATAGTATAGTCAATAGATAGTATGTGAAAAGTCACAAAAGTCATTTTAGTTAAAATAAGTCAGCATAGTATAAAAAAAAGTCATAGTATAGTATGTCAAAAAGTCACAGCATAATATAAAGTTGAAAGTCATAGTAGTGTGTAAGTCATAGCATAGTATGTCGAAAGTCATAAAATATAGGCAAGTCAAAAAAAAGTCATAACAAAACATAGTTTAGCATGTCCAAAGTATGTTCAAAGTCATAGAGAGCAAAGTCGAGTGATAACAAAATCATAGTTTGGTATGTCCAAAAGTCATGGCCATGCCAAAAAGGTCACAGTATAGTATGTTGAAAAAGCACAAAAAAGTCATATTTGGGAGCATGTTGAAAAAATCACATGCCGAAAAAAGTCATAGTATAAAGCATGCCTGAAAAAACAGTATAGCAATGAAAAGTCAGCAGAGTAGTATAAATGAAAAGCCGGTGCCCAGCCAGTATGTCCGGTGATGGCCGAAAATTCATAGGAAAACCAAAACAGGAAAACAAAGTCACAGAGTAGTGGAAAACAAAGAGCGAGTAATAAAACAGCTTAGTATGTCTCGTGCCGAGAGTGGTGCGTTCAAAGTCATAGTGAGGCGCCTTGAAAGCTCGCGGCGAAAAGCAGCGAAACAGTTTGAGGCCGAAGAATATTATGCCGAAAAAATGCCGGTGTCGGAAACAGAAGGAGTTGAGGCGTCGTGCCATAAGAAGAAATCGCATCCTGAAGTTTGATGGTTTTGAAGAAGATCACCAGTTTGATCCTTTGTTAAGATGACGGAGTGTGCTTCTTAACTTCGCGATAGCCCCTGCTTTCCTCAGCTGCATTTCCAGGCGACAGTCGTCATCGCTGGTACGTCATTAATATTTGCCCGAGTCATTGAACTTTCTCGCTTTTCAATAATGTAAACGAGACTTAATGAGTCGACTTTCTATCGCCTGAGTTTTCAACATGGAAAGTTTCAAATGAACGATTCTTTCTCCAATGAAACGTTTTATGCGGCGATGGAAACATTAATTGATGAAAACCAGCGTGAGTAGAAGTTAAAGAAACACTTCAGCGAAAGCGAATAGTCGAGATCAGGAACGGCGAGCCGGATTTCTTAAAATTTAGGTAAAATGGATATTTTGAAATAATGGCGAATTGAATTAAATCAGCCGATTATTTTAGTCGTCATGTTTGTATTTCCACCGGAATAAATATATTATTTTATCGTGATCGCGGAAAAGTTTACAGTTCATATTTTGAAATAAAGGACGTGAACTTCCATAGCCATCAGAAAATTTTCGATGAACTGTAGCTTGAGGTTATAAGTTGAACTTTCAGTTGACATGGACTTTAAAAATATAGCAGCGTATAACAGTCAATATTGTGCGCTGTTGAAATATGTTCCAGCCCATTAAAACCCTGCCTAAACTTTACCTGGAAGGTATCTACATAAGAGTGACATGACACTGTCCCAAATGTGTCAAAACATTATAAACAAGTCCTTAAAACGCTTATGACATAACACCGCTTTGGGGTAAGTGGCACCGGCTCTTGGTCATGAAACACAGGGTTAGGGTTGTGATTTCAGGAGTTGGTTAGAAAGTTAGATATGTAGTTGTGATTAGTTAAAGGATTATTAGGTTAGATTAGTTTAGGGATTAGTTAGGCCAGGATTAGTTAAGACTAGGGCTAGGGTCTCCGCGGTGTCATGTCACCTTACAGATAGCCTCAGTTAATTACATCGAACGCATTTAAATTAATTGTTCAGTTAAGTTGATTTAATTGATTATTTTTGGTTCACATCAGCTTTTCTCCGAGGTTTGCTTGTAAACATTTCACTGAAAGTTTGATCGGGCAGCACTTTCGCAAGCATCGTTTACTTTGGCATTACACCGTTGGTAGATTTATCATGTTGGTTATATTCGCCGTTGTCAGCAAGTTTGACACGAACCAAATGATAAAGCGCAGGATTCAATCGGTTGGTGATCAGTCCCTTCAATTAAAGGGTTGCAGCTAAATTGAGCATAGGTATTCCTACTAGGAACAGATTGAACAAGTTTGAAACTGGGACACGCTTGCAGATAAGAGCATTGGTAACAGTTTCATGAAAGAGATAGTTTTGGGGTCGTGACAGAAAAGATTATCGACGTTTAGGGCGTTACTAAAAAACATACAAAAACATGTTTTGGAAGTTCTTTAATGCTGTTGTACTAAACGTCGGTGTGTTTTAATGAATCCGATTTCTTTTTCTGTCACATTTTAAAACTATCTGCTCATGAAAACTATTTACTTAGTACTCTTATCTCTGCAGAAGAATCATCCATCAAATTACAGTTTCAAACGTTTTTAATCTGTTCACACAAACAGGTGCACAACGCATCACTCAGACAGAAACACGCGCAAGCATTTCCTCAGACTTTTAATTTGAAGGGACAATTAATGGCTTCCTCCTTCTGTGCCCACAGTTGAATCCTTAAAAACATCGAGTAAGACTGGTTCATTGAATCAAACACTGTGGCGAGAAGTCGAGCTCATAACTTAACTTATGTCCTGTCAGAACAAATCTATAACGGATATGAAAATACCAAAGTAAACTGATAAGTGCTGCTACTTTACAAAGTGCTGCCGTTTGGACTCCCAGTCAAACTCAGTGAAATGTTTTAGAGACCAAACGTGGAGAAATTGATGTGACCAGTAAAATAGTAGTAAAATAAAATCAAGCTAACAGATAGTGAATTTACATTAAATAACGTTTCGGTAACAATTTGCTTGAAGGTATCTACATAAGAGTGACATGACACACGAACCCTAACCCTAATCCTAACCCCCTAACCCTAATCCTAACCCCCTAACTCTAATCCTAACCCCCTAACCCTAATCCTAACCCCCTAACTCTAATCCTAACCCCCTAACCCTAATCCTAACCCCCTAACTCTAATCCTAACCCCCTAACCCTAATTTTTCATGACAAAAACCGAATGCCACTTACTAAAAGCAGTGTTATGTCATAAACGTTTAGGACTTGTTTATAATGTTTATGACACATTCAGGACAGTGTCATGTCACTCTTATGTAGATACCTTCAAGTAAAGTTTAAACAAAGTTTCTAATATGAGCCTGAATTCTCTTCTTTTTCTTTTAATATTTGACTGTATACATATATATATTTTTTAAAAGTCCATGTCAACAAGAAGTTCAACATAATAAATACAGTTCTAAATGAAATGTTTTCTGATGAAAACAAATGTGGAAGTTCATTAACAACAAAACAGGACTGCAGTAGAACTTCCACGTCCGGATAAAAAGTAGTATTTATTCGGAGTGGGAGAATACAAACATGATATTCATAATAAATCATTTGATTTGAATTCAGATGTTGACATTTAAAATGTAATTTACTTCATTTTTAGAGTCGCTTTCTCTGTGAATTCCTTGTTGAGTCTCGACTTGTTCAGCTTCGCTGAAGTCTGATTTTATTTTGCTCTCACTCAACAGTTTTGTCGTTAATGAACTTCCATATATATATTTTTATAGACGATCTCTCCGTGGAGAGAAGATCTTGGTTCTGTTTGAACTTGCATGTTTAAATAAAACAGTGAAAAGGTGATAAACGTGATGTAGTTTGATATTAATGAGAAGAGTTTGTGACTCTCAGTGCAGTAAACTGTGAACGCTCTGTGATTGGCTGAGCTGGTCCGCCTGGAAGCCCACGCTGAGGGAAGCCGGGGCTCCTCTCCGCAGAGGTTAGAGGTCACAGAGGCGCCCCCCCCCCCTCAGATCATGCTAGCCAGGATCCAACCGATCGTCAGCTGCAAAACAACAAACCAATGAAACTCTGGTTAGTTTTCTTTAAACATGACACAACATTTCAACATGCTATACTATGACTTTTTGACATACTATACTATGACATTTTTTGGCATGTGATTTATTTCAACATACTCAAATATGACTTTTTTATTACTTTTTTCGACATACTATACTATGACTTTTTCGACATACTATACTATGACTTTTTGGACATACCATGACTTTTTGGACATACTAAACTATGATTTTGTTATCACTTCTTTCGACATACTATACCATGACTTTTTGGACATACCATGACTTTTTGGACATACTAAACTATGATTTTGTTATCACTTTTTTGGACATACTAAACTATGATTTTGTTATGACTTTTTTCGACATACTATACTATGACTTTTTGGACATACTAAACTATGATTTTGTTATGACTTTTTTCGACATACTATACTATGACTTTTTTATGACTTTTTTCGACATACTATACTATGAATTTTTTCGACATGCTATACTATGACATTTTTTTTACATACTATACTATGAATTTTTTTCGACATGCTATACTATGACATTTTTTACATACTATGACATTTTTTACATACTATGACATTTTTTTACATACTATACTATGACTTTTTTAACATAATATACTATGATTTTGTTATCACTTTTTTCGACATACTATACCATGACTTTTTGGACATACTAAACTATGATTTTGTTATGACTTTTTTCGACATACTATACTATGACTTTTTTATGACTTTTTTCGACATACTATACTATGACTTTTTTCGACATGCTATACTATGACATTTTTTACATACTATACTATGACTTTTTTCAACATACTATACTATGACTTTTTTGGCATGTGATTTATTTCAACATACTCAAATATGACTTTTTTATTACTTTTTTCGACATAATATACTATGACTTTTTGGACATACCATGACTTTTTGGACATACTAAACTATGATTTTGTTATGACTTTTTTCGACATACTATACTATGACTTTTTTCGACATGCTATACTGTGACATTTTTTACATACTATACTATGACTTTTTTCAACATACTATACTATGACTTTTTTGGACATACCATGACTTTTTGGACATACTAAACTATGATTTTGTTATGACTTTTTTCGACATACTATACTATGACTTTTTGGACATACCATGACTTTTTGGACATACTAAACTATGATTTTGTTATGACTTTTTTCGACATACTATACTATGACTTTTTTATGACTTTTTTCGACATACTATACTATGACTTTTTTCGACATACTATACTATGACTTTTTTCGACATGCTATACTATGACTTTTTTGGCATGTGATTTTTTTCAACATACTCAAATATGACTTTTTTATTACTTTTTTCAACATACTATACTATGACTTTTTTAACATAATATACCATGACTTTTTGGACATACTAAACTATGATTTTGTTATCACTTTTTTCGACATACTATACTATGACTTTTTGGACATACCATGACTTTTTGGACATACTAAACTATGATTTTGTTATGACTTTTTTCGACATACTATACTATGACTTTTTTATGACTTTTTCGACATACTATACTATGACATTTTTTTACACACTATACTATGACTTTTTTCAACATATTATACTGTGACTTTTTTGACATACTATACTATGACTTTTTGACATACTATACTGACTTATTTTAACATACTAAAATGACTTTTTAATGACTTTTTTCAACATACTATACAATGACTTTTTGACATACTATACTATGACTTTTTTCAACATACTATACTATGACTTTTTGACATACTATACTATGACTTTTTTCAACATACTATACTATGACTTTTTGTCGACATTATACTATGAATTTTTTGGCATGTGATTTATTTCAACATACTCAAATACTTTTTTATTACTTTTTTCAACATACTATACTATGACTTTTTTGACATACTATACTATGACTTTTTTTTGACATACTATACTATGACTTTTTTAACATAATATACTATGACTTTTTGGACATACTAAACTATGATTTTGTTATGACTTTTTTCGACATACTATACTATGACGTTTTGGACATACCATGACTTTTTGGACATACTAAACTATGATTTTGTTATGACTTTTTTCGACATACTATACTATGACTTTTTTATGACTTTTTCGACATACTATACTATGACATTTTTTTTACATACTATACTATGACTTTTTTCAACATATTATACTGTGACTTTTTTGACATACTATACTATGACTTTTTGACATACTATACTGACTTATTTTAACATACTAAAATGACTTTTTAATGACTTTTTTCGACATACTATACTATGACTTTTTTCAACATACTATACAATGACTTTTTGACATACTATACTATGACTTTTTTCAACATACTATACTATGACTTTTTGACATACTATACTATGACTTTTTTCAACATACTATACTATGACTTTTTTCAACATACTATACTATGACTTTTTGACATACTATACTATGACTTTTTTCAACATACTATACTATGACTTTTTGACATACTATACTATGACTTTTTTCAACATACTATACTATGACTTTTTGTCGACATTATACTATGAATTTTTTGGCATGTGATTTATTTCAACATACTCAAATATTACTTTTTTATTACTTTTTTCAACATACTATACTATGACTTTTTTGACATACTATACTATGACTTTTTTTTGACATACTATACTATGACTTTTTTAACATAATATACTATGACTTTTTGGACATACTAAACTATGATTTTGTTATGACTTTTTTCGACATACTATACTATGACTTTTTTCGACATGCTATACTGTGACATTTTTTACATACTATACTATGACTTTTTTCAACATACTATACTATGACTTTTTTGGACATACCATGACTTTTTGGACATACTAAACTATGATTTTGTTATGACTTTTTTCGACATACTATACTATGACTTTTTGGACATACCATGAGTTTTTGGACATACTAAACTATGATTTTGTTATGACTTTTTTCGACATACTATACTATGACTTTTTTATGACTTTTTTCGACATACTATACTATGACTTTTTTCGACATGCTATACTATGACTTTTCAACATACTATACTATGACTTTTTTCGACATACTATACTATGACTTTTTTCGACATGCTATACTATGACTTTTCAACATACTATACTATGACATTTTTTACATACTATACTATGACTTTTTTCAACATACTATACTATGACTTTTTTGGCATGTGATTTTTTTCAACATACAAAAATATGACTTTTTTATTACTTTTTTCAACATACTATACTATGACTTTTTTGACATACTGTACTATGACTTTTTTTTGACATACTATACTATGACGTTTTTAACATAATATACTATGACTTTTTGGACATACTAAACTATGATTTTGTTATGACTTTTTTCGACATACTATACTATGACTTTTTTATGACTTTTTCGACATACTATACTATGACATTTTTTTACATACTATACTATGACTTTTTTCAACATATTATACTATGACTTTTTTGACATACTATACTATGACTTTTTTGACATACTATACTATGACTTTTTTCAACATATTATACTATGACTTTTGCTACTAAACTAATCCCCATTTTAAAATCCTCATTCATTCTTTTTTACTTTTATCTATACTACACTATCTTGACATACTAAAATAAAAAAAAATTAAAAAAAAAAAAAAAAAATTTTTTAAAATTTTTTTTTTAAAAAAAAAAAAAAAAATTTTATATAAAAAAAAAAATATAATAAAAATAAAAAAAAAAAAATTTTAATAAAAAAAAAAAAAAAAAAAAAAAAAAAAATTGTTATGACTTTTTTTGACATACTAAAATGACTTTTTAATGACTTTTTTCAACATACTATACTATGACTTTTTTGACATACTATACTATGACTTTTTTCACATACTATACTATGACTTATTTTAACATACTAAAATTACTTTTTTTCAACATACTATACTATGACTTTTTTGACATACTATACTATGACTTTTTTTACATACTATAATATGATTTATTTCAACATACTCAAATATGACTTTTTAATTACTTTTTTCGACATACTAAATTATGATTTTGTTATGACTTTTTTTGACATACTAAAATGACTTTTTTATGGCTTTTTTCGACATACTATATTATGACTTTTTAATGACTTTTCTGACATACTATATAATATACGTAAAAAAAATTCATAGTATTGTGTGTCGAAAAATGTCATAAAAAAGGCATAAAACAAGGTTTAGATATTTTGGACCGGGATACATGATAACCTACGCCAGGGACAAAGGTTGCATTTAGCCAGAGAGTATTTGTTCTGGGAGATGGGTCAAACCTAAGCCGAATAGATGAGCACATAAGAAGCTGGGTCCAGACCAGGTCAATGATAGCCAGACAGATTATTTTAAGAGGATGGAAGAATGAAGGGGTGCCGCAATCACTCCAGGAGTGGGCTTGTGAGATGAATAGGGTGGTGGCGTTTGAAAAGATGTCATATAAACGGTTTACCATATTGGATGTCTATATCAGAAAATGGGGAAAGTAGCTTAACGTTCTGGAGGCTCCTAAGTAGGGTTGGGTGCCTACACGACCGGACTGAATTGCAACGCAGATTTCGGTGCCTCATTTCGTTGCCAATTAAATGCTTTTTGCGCTGCTCTCTGATGCTCTGATACAGACATTAGCATCGCTGCACATGACGCTAGTTAACACTTCACTTGACAGCAGGTAACGTTAGCCTACCGTTAGCTAGCAGCTGGATTAAACACGGTTTAAATGCTGACAGCTAAACGGTGTAAAATGTGACTGCGTTTCACTGTAGAGGATTCCAACAGCGGGACGGTCGGAAAAACAACACAGACGGAACTAAATGTTGCGTTCACTTGAAAGTAGTAAGCCTCGTGGCGCATTCAAAGTTATCCTAAAATTCCCTATTACCCTATTTTTAAAAGTATCGGTTCAGGCACCGGCACCGTTTTAAAAGTATCGTTTTAGCACCGGTATTGGAAAAAACCCAAATAATACCTAACCCTACTCCTAAGAAGCTTTTGGCTGGAGAGAGACGTGTACGATGGGCTTATGGTGTTGGCATTTATACATATGTTCAAAGTTTTTTTGTTACTATTTTTGTTGAATGGTCTGGAATATTGTATATGTATATTTCGTGTTGGAGTTGTATGTTTTTTGGTAGATTATTTTTTGGGGGGCTTTTCCCTTTATTCTGAAGTGACAGTGGGATAGACGGTGGGGCGAACGCTCTTCCTGGGTGAGTTAGAGGCCGCCCTGGAGTTGTACGTTTTGTATTTTATTAAAAAATAAATATGAAAAATTGTTAACCAAGTCACAAAAAAAGTCATAGTATACGTAGTAAGTCGAAAAAAAAGTCATAGTATAGTATGTCAAGAAACAAACTACATTCATGTATTTTATATATGAAACAAAGAACTGTGGATTTAGTGTTTGCAGTAAAAGATCATTTTCAGCTGAACAAAAATGTTCCATTCAGCAGCTTTTTATCTGTGATTGGATTCTAAATGTCACACAGATTTGAATCCTAAAAAAAAAAAAAAAAAAGACGGACAGTGAAAAGACCAAACTCTCGAGGGTTTTGGCCAAGCGAGTACGTCAACCTTTCAGTGCGTCAGGGAATAGAACGATGCTCATTAATCTGTAATTATTTCATGACATTCACTTTATCGGGAGAGGCTGTTGTTCCAGAAACGACACGGAGCTTCCACGTTCACACTTTTCATTCTGCCGGTCTGAAGCCTTTAGTTTAAAAGGCCCTGACACACCAAGGCAACCGGCGCCCTGATTTTTTGGCGTTGGGCCCCCCCCCCCCCAACTGTCGGCCCGCGATAGCCTTTCATCCAGGGTTCTAAATTAGCACCGTTTACCAGCCAAATGCTGGTGAAATATGCAAGTGGCTGGTAGATTTGCTTCACTCACCCAATGGTAATCTATTGAATGGCTGGTAATATTTGAACATTCATTAGCCATTTGGCTGGTAGACGAAAATGTTAATTTTGAAGCCTGCTTTCATCTTTTTTTTTGGGCGGTTCAGCTTGAAAACAGTCGTGACGAAAGCAAAGAAACAACGGTAACCCTTTACTTGAAGGTATCTACATAAGAGTTTAACCCTAATCCTAACCTTTAACCCCACTGCAAGCTTTCTTTTCCTTGTTTTTTCTTCGTTTTCTATTTTAAATGACTTTTTTTATGATTAATAATAACTGTATTTGTTGTAATATTTCCATATTTACGTCTTTTATAGCATGTTTCTCAGATTTTATTATGCTTTCCTTTAGGGGGTCAATTTCTACCTGCAGAGGAGGTCCTACCTAATATGTTAATGTTTTTTATAGTTTTTTTAATACATATTTTAAAGATGCCGCGGTTTTCCTTCATAACTTGTATTCTGCCGTACTTATATTTTAATAATTTGATTGTGCTTCCGTCTTTATTGCTAATATTTATTATTATTATTATTATTACAAATTGAATTACTTGCCTCAAGACTTTAACATGATGTTACACATGCCATTGGTTTTATGCATTTTCACTAACAGTGTGGTTTTATTCTATGATGTATTTTAAATTATTTATGGTTATTTATTGTGTGGCACTTTTTACCTTTTAAAGCACTTTTAAATTCAATTCAAATTCAATTCAATACAACTTTATTTATCCCTGTAGGGCAATTCTGTTTTTAGCCTACCAGTCGTATCAAAAAGACAAGACACTTAACCAGGCATACAGACAAACAGAGAAACACTGTCAATGACATCATATTGCATAAATGGGCATCAAAAACAAGCAAGAATACACATACACAGGCCACTATACTGACTAAGCAGCAACCAACTCTCAAGATAGTAGCATATTAAATAAATAATAGTACTACTAAGTAAATTCTAAATAACTAATAACACAGCACTTATTACAAATTTTGTAATGGTATGTGTATATTTTTTTTTTAACCTCAAGGGCAAGTAATTCAGACAGTATTTATGACCTTTTAAATGTTTTTATTTAACATTTTGAGTTTAAATAAGATGTTTTTAATATTAGGATAGAATTTATTTCATATTGTGACGCCGGGCTATTTATTTACATAACTCTATATATGTGTGTATATATATATATATATTATTTATTTTATGTATTTATTTTGTAATGTCCCTAGGAGAGTAGTTGTGGAGGTAACCTTTTATTTAAAGTTTGAAATCTTCCGCTGTCCGTCCTGTCCAGTGGTTCTTTTAACCTGCTTTTAATATCTGGCCATCTTTTAAACAGCTTTTATATAATATATATATATATATATATATATATATATATATATATATATATATATATATATATATATATTATACCGAACCCGGCTTTTTAAGGAGTTCTTTAAGTGTTCATCACACCAGTGGTCCCCTTGTGCCCACCCATCCTGGGCGCTGCGTTTAACCCAAACCTAACTTGTCATGACAAAAAACCGAATGCCACTTAGTGAAACAAGCGTTATGTCATAAACGTTTATGACTTGTTTATAATGATTATGACACGTTCATGACAGTGTCACGTCACTCTTATGCAGATACCTTCAAGGAAAGTGTAACCGAAACGACTGTGAGAGCGCACAGAGAAGGCTCTTCTCATCCCTCAACTCATCTGATCAATGCCATACACATAGGGCTGTCAAAAGTGGCCAAAAATTACTTTCTAAAAAACACACCGGTTCCAACCATAGGAAAAAAAAAATATATTTTTGCACATTATGAGATGGCCAACATACATATATGTATAACGAGATACATACCTACTGGTGCAGGTGTATTTATTTCAACATAAGCCTGTCTTTTAAAAGATTGACATATGCCGACACATTACAGAATAAACTAGGGGCACCTGGGAATGCTCCAAAAAAATGTAAAAAATATGAAATTAAATAAGCTATTGCTGTACCGTGAGAGTTAATATGAAGATAAATGTGTTTTAATGTCTGCGTCATCAGATGAGAGCTGTGATGCTGCAGCGCCGCCTGCTGGACACACACACACACACACACACACACACACACACACACACACACACACACACACTACACCACTCATTCATCTCAGCTGCTGAGTGTGTGTGTGTGTGTCACAGTGTGTGTCTCTGTATGTGTGTGTGTTTGTGGGTAGTAGTATCACCTGCTGAGTGTGTGTGCGTCTTTGTATGTATGTGTGTGTGTGTGTGTGTCTCTGTGTGTGTGTGTGTGTGTGTGTGTGTGTCTCACCTGTTGAGTGTGTGTGTGTGCGCGTGTCTGTATGTGTGTGTGACTGTGTGTGTGTTGTAGTCTCACCTGCTGAGTGTGTGTGTGTGTGTATGTCACAGTCTGTGTATGTCTGTGTGTGTGTGTGTGTGTGTGTGTGTGTGTGTGTGTGTGTGTGTCTCACCTGTTGAGTGTGTGTGTGTCTGTATGTGTGTGTGACTGTGTGTGTGTTGTAG
>NC_053124.1:37605557-37610557 GCF_010015445.1 Perca fluviatilis
CACACAATAACTAAAATGCTGCAATAAGAATATCAGGTGCAGCTCAAGAAGTGCACAAATAAAAGCATGGCTTTGGTTTTATTTAGAAATAAACAGACAGACAGACAGACAGACAGGAGAGAGACAGACAGGAGAGAGAGAGACAGACAGACAGACAGACAGACAGACAGACAGACAGGAGAGAGACAGACAGGAGAGAGAGAGACAGACAGACAGACAGACAGGAGAGAGACAGACAGACAGACAGACAGACAAAGTTGAGGATAATCAGTTCTTACCAGAGAAACAGGAAGTGATGCGGAGTTACGACCGTCCACCCAGCCCTGCTCTGTGGTCCTCGAGGTCGTTGCCATGGTAACGGTCACTTCCTGTCCCTCCCGCCGCCCCCCCGTGTCCTCCTGCTGGTCCTCGTCCTCCGGGTCGATGTAACGCTCGCTGAACTTGTCCAGGTCCTCGTTGCTGGCGTTACCTAGACGATTCCAACACAGGTGGGATGTAACTTAGTTACTAGTTACTTTAGTTACTCCGCTACATTCATCTGTTCCAGCTTTAGTTACTAGTTACTTTAGTTACTCCGCTACATTCATCTGTTCCAGCTTTAGTTACTAGTTACTTTAGTTACTCCGCTACATTCATCCGTTCCAGCTTTAGTTACTAGTTACTTTAGTTACTCCGCACATTCATTGTCATTTAGTTACTAGTTACTTTAGTTACCCTACATCATCTGTTCAGCTTTAGTTACTAGTTACTTTAGTTACTCAACTACATTCATCCGTTATAGCTTTAGTTACTAGTTACTTTAGTTACTTGTTACTTTAGTTACCCCTCTACATTCATCCGTTCCAGCTTTAGTTACTAGTTACTTTAGTTACTCCGCTACATTCATCTGTTACAGCTTTAGTTACTAGTTACTTTAGTTACTCCGCTACATTCATCTGTTCCAGCTTTAGTTACTAGTTACTTTAGTTACTCCCTACATCATCTGTTCCAGCTTTAGTTACTATACTTTAGTTATTCCCTACATTCATCTGTTCCAGCTTTAGTTACTAGTTACTTAGTTACTCCGCTACATTCATCGTTCAGCTTAGTTACAGTACTTTACCTACTTCCCCTTTTAGTCACTTACTGTAAGTACTTTAAGCATCGTGCTCTTTACCCTACTCCCAATCTGTCACTTTAGTTACTAGTACGTTACTCACATTATCTGTTCCAGCTTTAGTCTATTCTTAGTCCCTACATCATGTTAGCTCTGTTTTTAGTACCTTATCTGTTCAGCTTGTACTAGTTCTTTAGTATCCAATCTGCCCTTCTCTTTTACAGTTCTTCTATTGAATTAGTTACTTTAGTTACTACTCCACTACATCATCTGTCCAGCTTTAGTTACTAGTTACTTTAGTTAAGCTACATTCATCTGTTACAGCTTTAGTTACTAGTTTTTAGTTACATACATTCATTGTTCCAGCTTTATTACTAGTTTTTAGTTACCTACCTACATTCATCTGTTCCAGCTTTAGTTACTAGTTACTTTAGTTACCGCTACATTCATCTGTTCCAGCTTTAGTTACTAGTTACTTTAGTTATCTTACATTCATCGTTCCAGCTTTAGTTACTAGTTACTTTAGTTACTAGTTACTTTAGTTACTCTCTACATTCATCTGTTCCAGCTTTAGTTACTAGTTACTTTAGTATCTACACATTCATCTGTTCCAGCTTTAGTTACTAGTTACTTTAGTTCCCCTACATTCATCTGTTCCAGCTTTGTTACTAGTTACTTTAGTTACTCACACATTCATCGTACAGTTAGTTACTAGATACGTACTTCTACATTCATCTGTTCCAGCTTTAGTTACAGTTACTTTAGTTATCTACATTCATCTGTTCCAGCTTTTAGTTACTATTACTTAGTTACCTCAACATTCATCCGTTAGCTTTAGTACTAGTTACTTTAGTACCATACACATAATTAGTACATACTTAGACTAGTTACTTTAGTACCTACATTCATCCGTCCAGCTTTAGTTACTAGTTACTTAGTTACTCCTACATTCATCTGTTCCAGCTTTAGTTACTAGTTACTTTATTCTCCTACATTCATCTGTTCCACTAGTTACTTAGTTACTTTAGTTACCTACAACATTCATCTGTTACAGCTTTAGTTACTAGTTACTTTAGTTACTCCGCATCATCATCTGCAGCTTTAGTTACTAGTTACTTTAGTTACTCACTACATCCATCTGTTCCAGCTTTAGTTACTAGTTACTTTAGTTAATCTACACATCTGTTCCAGCTTTAGTTACTTTAGTTAATTCTACATTCATCCGTTCCAGCTTTAGTTACTAGTTACTTTAGTTACAATAGTTACTCGCTACATTCATCTGTTCCAGCTTTAGTTACTAGTTACTTTAGTTAATTCGCTACATTCATCTGTTCCAGCTTTAGTTACTAGTTACTACACTCCGCTACATTCATCCGTTCCAGCTTTAGTTACTAGTTACTTTAGTTACCTCTACATTCATCTGTTACAGCTTTAGTTACTAGTTACTTTAGTTACTAGTTACTTTAGTTACTCTACATCTCATCTGTTCCAGCTTTAGTTACTAGTTACTTTAGTTATTCGCTACATTCATCTGTTCCAGCTTTAGTTACTAGTTACTTTAGTTACTCCCACATTCATCTGCTCCAGCTTTAGTACTAGTTACTTTAGTTACAGCACACAGACAAGTTATAAACACGATAGTAAAACAACACAATCCAATCATACAACCATCACAAAACACACACCAATAATAAATCCCCACCCCACTAAAAATAAATAAACACAACCACATCCAACAACACAACCATCAACAACAACCACACCACACAATCAAAAAAATAAAATCAATAACTCCACAAACACCACATCAAACACATCACAACCAAAACCACATACCAAAAACAAATACCAACAAAACACCAACACAAACCCCACAAAAAACCACAACATAAAACATACAAACACAAAAATACACAGATACACATACCGAAAACAATACCACACACACAATAGATACATAAGATACCAATACGACACACAGATACACACATACTGACACACAGATACACACATACTGACACACAGATACACACATACTGACACACAGATACACACACAGATACACACATACTGACACACAGATACACACACAGATACACACATACTGACACACAGAAACACACATACTGACACACAGATACACACATACTGACACACAGATACACACATACTGACACACAGATACACACACAGATACACACATACTGACACACAGAAACACACATACTGACACACAGATACACACATACTGACACACAGATACACACATACTGACACACAGATACACACAGATACACACATACTGACACACAGATACACACACAGATACACACATACTGACACACAGAAACACACATACTGACACACACATACAGCACATACTGACACACAGATACACACATACTGACACACAGATACACACATACTGACACACAGATACACACATACTGACACACAGATACACACATACTGACACACACATACACACACAGACAGACACACACACAGACAGATACACACACACACACACACACACACACAGAAAGACACAGACACACACACAACACACACACACACAGACACACACACACACAGAGACACACACACACACACTTCCCCTCCGGCCCCCTGCAGACAGACAGGTTTTGAAGTGCTAGCCAGGAAGTGACCCTTCCAGCGACAGCTCTGATTGGTGGGAGAGAAAATGTATTTACATCTTGATTGTTATTGTGTGCAGAGTGTCTCAGGTGGTATGGAGAGGAAACAAGTCCCATGAGCTGTTTAAGATAACTAGGGTATGGAGAGGAGAAGGGTCCTCTCCTTCCCTCCTCTCCTTCCCTCCTTCCCTCCTTCTCTCCTCCCCTCCTCCTCCTCTCCTTCCCCCTATCCCGATCTGTCCGAAATAACTTGGTGATCTCTCTCTCTGAAATTAAGGGAACAAAACGGGAAACAAAAGGAAAGTAGAAGAGCGCACAGAAAGAAGAGAGAGAAGAAAACCAGCTGGCTGACATTTCATTTATTTCCTCCGATGAAAACTAAACATGCAAATAGCTTTTGAACATATTGCATTATATTATCTCTAACGTGTTATGAAATACAAGTTATTTACTGCTTTTAGTTATTGTAACCTGTCACTGAAACCATTTCATACGTCTCCTCTGACATCTGGAAACATTTTGAATTCCTTTTAAAAAAGGCACTGAACTCGATATTCAGAACATTCATACGGCCACTAAACCACTAAATAAGACACACACACACACACACACACACACACACACACACACACACACACACACACACACACACACACACACACACACACACAACACACACACACACACACACACACACACACACACACACACACACACACACACACGTTTGGTGCGCAACTTTGTGGTCATTGACATAATGCATCCCCCTTCACCCTAACCTTAACCATCACAACTAAATGCCTAACCTTAACTCATACCCTCACCCTAACCATAACCTAATTCTAACCCTAACCCTAAAACCAAGTCTTAACCCTCAAACAGCCCTTTAAACTTGGTCCAGCATTTTGCCCCATAACTGACCACATATATACTACACACACAGACACACAGACATGCCACACACAAACACACACACACACAGACAACACACACACACACACACACATACACAGACACACACACACACACATACACAGACACACACACACACACAGACATGCACGCAGACACAAACACACACACACACAGACACACACAGACACACACACACACACACAGACACACACACACACACAGACATGCACGCAGACACAAACACACACACACACACACAACAGACACACACAGACACACACAAACACACACACACACACACACAGACATGCACGCAGACACAAACACACACA
>NC_053124.1:37615557-37623057 GCF_010015445.1 Perca fluviatilis
GGGGACATCTGGGGGCATCTGGGGACATCTGGGGGCATCTGGGAACATCTGGGGCATCTGGGGACATCTGGGGCATCTGGGAACATATGGGGACATCTGGGACATCTGGGGACATCTGGGGACATCTGGGGACATCTGGGAACATCTGGGGGCATCTGGGGACATCTGGGGGCATCTGGGAACATATGGGGACATCTGGGACATCTGGGGGCATCTGGGGGACATCCGGCGGTTTTTGGGACGTTTATGTTACTTATTTAGTAATTCTTTTGACGTTGTGTGTTTTTTTTTTTACTTTTGAGGCTATTTTGAAATTTTTGGGACATTTTTGTTAGACTGTTGACACGTTCATGTTACTTATTTTGTGATTTTTTTTGCCTTTTTTACAAAAAACATTTTCACGACGTCTTTAAAAATATATATATTATATTAGGGCCTAAAAACTGATCTCAGAGTAGTAAAAAAGTAGAATTTGTTCCTTTTCTAAACGAGTGATGTGCTCCTGTGTCCGCAGGGCGAAGCGCCCGTCCCGGTGTATCTCCTAGGAGACGCGGCGTTCCCGCTGCGGCCCCGCCTGATGAAGGAGTACCCGGCGGGCGGCGAGACGCCGGCGGAGCAGCGCTTCAGCCGATCGTGCGGGCGGCCGGCGCCGATCCGGACGGCGCTGGGGCGCCTGAAGGCGCGCTTCGGCGCCCTGCGGCGAGCCATGGACATCAACATGGACGGCTGCCGTTCGTCATCCACGCCTGCTTCGTCCTGCACAACTACTGCGAGGCCAGCGGCGAGGCGGTGAGCGAGCGGAGCCTGAGCGCGGCGCTGCGGCACGAGCGGGACGCCCAGCCGCCCGCCAGCGTCTCCGAGGAGACGGCGGAGCAGGACGCCGAGGGACAGGCGGTCAGACGCGTCCTGACCAAGTTCCTGGACACGTGATGTCTTAAAACTAAAATTAATTAATTAAAAAAATAAGTATCTGAGTAAATGTTGCATTACATTTACAGTTTGCAGCTGTCATTGTGTTCATGTAAATATCAGTCTACACATTTGTGAATATTTTCTCTGTGAATTCACATTCAGATCACAGGTGTGTGTGTGTGTGTGTGTGTGTGTGTGTGTGTGTGTGTGTGTGTGTGTGTGTGTGTGTGTGTGTGTGTGTGTGTGTGTGAGAATATTTTTTACAAGTGCAAATTTTAACCTACAAGGTAAGATTTGTTGTTCTGCAAGCTCTCACATTTAGCGCCATATTTACCTTCATAAACACACACACAAACAGACACACACGTACACACACACAGATATGCACACACGTGCATGCACACACAAACACACACACACACACTACTGACAATCTAGAGAGCTGATAAGTAATCCATCCGTCCACTAAAGAATTGAACCATTCACACGTTGCGGAAAGAATCGGTAGTTGCAGCTTTTCACGACAACTAATAATAAATTAATAAATATAAAAATAATAACCCCCACATTAATGATAAAGAAAACAAGCGTTAGTTACAGTAGATCTCTGTCGGTTGTTGAATAATAATAATAATAATAATTCTCATCGTGAACGAACGATGAGAAGAAAAGCAGCTCGTTCCTCTCAGCTGAGGAAAGGTTCAGGGCACATCATGTAAATATCAGCTGTCCCATAAGAATGTCATGTTTACTTTTTCGACAACATCTGTCCTGCTCCAGTGAACGCACCGTTTTGTAAACTTCTTGAATCATACGTTCATAACTCAATATTTGTCCCAACTGAACTCTGTTTCTGGTTTCTGTTACGGCTGACGAGACTTTCAAAATAAAAGTCTTCCTCTTGTTCAACGTCTGTTTTCCTTTACTGTTGTCCTCGGGGTTATCAAAACATCTATATTTATATATATATATTTAAATATATATATATATTTAAATATATATTTAAATATATATATATATATATCTCTTTTCCAACCAAATTATGGAGAAAATGACACTGATGGTTCCTGGTTGGTGAGTACAGTTAATGATCACTAATTTTGAGTAGTTTTATTAACTTTTCTAGCATTTGGAAAAGAAAGTAAACCGTTTCTCAGCCAGTATTCAGACTCAACTTTGACATACACCAATCTGTGATTATCCATCAGCATACATTCCTCAAATATTAGTCAAAAGAATTCATCATTTCAGCTTTTTGGACTCAAAAATGAGGTATGATTTAAAAATCCTAAGAGGTTTATTGACCATGAATTCCGAATTCATTAATTCCGTAGTAGTGGTAATAAGTTAATGATAAGGAACAAAAAAAGTTGAAAAAAGTGTCCAAAAAATTGACAAAAACGTCAGAAAAAGGCTAAAAATATTTGTATCTTCCCTAACATGTCTTCTTTCTTTCACACTTTGTCTATTTGTGTCTGTAGATTTATCCTAAATTTACCAGAAGTTAGCGTTAAATAATGCATCATGTTCATATTTATAAATGGATATTTCAGAAAAACTTGTAACCCAGAAAAGAAGCAGTTTAGATATTTAGCTGAAATGAGGCCACGTCGTGAACTACTGACCCCAAAAAAATCAGCTCGGGGTCCCCACAAGTAACTGGTAACACACACACACACACACACACACACACACACACACACTGAATGAGGTTAGTCTCTGATAATCTCGTCTTTAATCAGACCGCTAACATGCGTGCTACGTGTTAGCATCAAGCTCTTTAACATTACAAGGATTAAAGGCTCAGTTCACCCAAATTACAAACACACACACACACACACACACACAGACAGACACACACACAGACAGACAGACACACACACACAGAGACACACACAGAGACACACACTTTTACATAGCCAGCACCAGCTGAAGTCTCTAAGGCCTTCCGTAACCTATGTAAGTGTGAAGAAAAGAAAGGCTAAAAGGATCAGATAGACAAACAGACAGGTGAGTGTGTGTGTGTGTGTGTGTGTGTGTGTGTGCGCGTGTGTGTGCGTGTGAGAACTAGAAGATGACCGTTCACTATTTGCATGTATGCCAATTGCTGCGCGATCACGATCACAGACCAACCTGAGGGAAGCCACTGGTCAGCATGAACCACGTGCACCGTTCCCAGTAGCTGGCGCCCTTCTGCCGTGCACAGACAGGAGCGAGCTCACGACTATGCTAGAGGAGATGGCCCAACCAGAAGGCTAGCGATGACCACGATGTTGGTGATCAACAACAGAATGTCACGACTGATAGTTGACCTCAGCCTTCGTGACCGTAGGAACGAAAACTGACCGGTAGATCGAGAGCTTTGCCTTCTGGCTCGGCTCTCTTTTCGTCACAACGGTGCGATAAATTGATATTCTCCGATTCTCCGACCAATCTCCCGCTCCATTGTCCATTGAAGACAACAAACAAACAACAAAACTCTACATTAGAGTCCCCTGATACTGATGTGTTTATTCTTGTAATTCGACCGTAGCGTCAGCTATGCAAAGACACCTACTTCACCGCTGGTGTTGGTTAACAAGAAATGGATGATGACGATTGCTGGAGCCTGTAGTTACTGCTCTTGGTGCGCAAAGAGCTGCAGCGTTACCACGGTTCTGTGCTGTCTCTGGATGTGATCAAAAGCAGGCCGATTTGCTGGCAAGGGAAAGCAGTGTAAATAGGTGCCCTCCAGAGGTCTGGTCTGCATTTGCTGTTCTAGGAACTACAGAAAAGCTGAGTCCTGACACTGAGAGAAACATTGAAGCATTTGTTTGCCAGCTGTATGAGCCGGGTACTACTCTTGACAGACCCTCGGTGAGGTCAGGTGGAGGCTATTCACCCAAAAAAACAGCTAGAAGCTCCGAGGCTAGCGCCAACACGAGGAGCCTTATGGCCCGGACACACCGAGCCGGTAATCGGCCGTGGGACAGTCTGGCGAGTAGGGCTGTGCTCGACTGAAGAACGTCTTAGTCGGCTAACACTCATTCAGTTGTATCGACTAATCGATTAGTTGATTTAATCGACAGATCTGTAAATCTGAGGATAATCTTTTAAACTGACCTTTTGTCGATCTGAAATGAAGACAGATTCAGCAACTGCACGGCCTATTTCTCTCTTCAAATGTTTTCAGAAACATGTTTCGGTGAACTATTTTAGTCCAATAGGAGATCGGATTCACACACACACACACACACACACACACACACACACACACACACACACACACACACACACACACACACACACACACACACACACACACACACACACACACACACACTTCTCTGGCGGCAGAAAAAGAGAAAGCATGAAGGAGATGAAGTAAAGGAAAGGGGGATAGAAAAGGAAGAAGGAGAGGAGGAAAAGTATAGAGGCAAAATAGTAGGGGGGGGCTTATGTGTCTAATTTGGGGGCTTGTGGGTTTCGCATGTTCATTTCTGGAGAGTATTATACCTTGGTCCTAAGGGTTCTTGAGAGTAAAATAAAAAAACATGTCTCCATTTTTTAGTGACCCTAATCAAAGGTCAAATTCGTTTTTTTGTCCATAAACCTCACATTACATTTCTGGTATTATAGCATAGGGTTTGGTGCCAAAAAGCAAAGATATTCTACAAGGTAGTGTGCAAAAGTGGACCGCATAAACGATACAACATTATAAAACATTTTTTAGGCTGATGACTGGTCTCTTTAGCAAGAAATTGATTTATAGTTGATTTATAGTTGTCCTCAGCAAACCAAGAAGGTAATGGTTCTAGAGGGAATGGCAGTAGTACAGGAAATGGGAGATCCCAGCGTGTGCTCAATGGGCTGAACACTTCCTAGCCATACTGGACAGAAAAACCAAAGAGCATAAGTGAGATCCGTGTAGCGTTTGATCGCTATGATCTCCCATCTACACTGAAGATGGCCACGCGGGGAGACACGGCAAGGTTGGCGAGCAAACCAACTGCTTACCATGTGGCAGACAGCACCGCAGTGGGGAACAGTTCTTATCAAGTACCAGCCCCAAGGATGAGCTCTTCAACGCTGTGAGGGAAAACCAAAGGGTTTTCATCGTCACTTAAAGGCAAGATGTGTTAATCTGGAATTAAAATAGCCCCCTTCACCATACCTAGAGACTGGCATGGTGTTATTTCAGTTAGCCTGACAGCTGGTTTGATTTGCATTGAGAGATGATTTTATGTAAAGTACCCCATGCCAATCTCTAGGTATGGTGATTGTGGTTGTTGTTATCGTTGCTGCTTGTGAGTAAATACTTGGATATTGTTGATGCAAAGATTAAGCTACATGTGAAAAAAAACTGCAAGATTCAAGGCCAGAAATGAAATCACCTGAAATGTATTCTTATTATTTGTCCTAAATCCAATGTGACCAGTCCCTCCAGAAAGACGTTATTATGCGATCGCATAATTCAATGCATAATCAGCCAAAGTGCGGCATATTTTTCAAAATAAGCCGCACTTTCGCCGCATAAATTGCCGATTTCCGCGTAATATATCTCAGCAGAAAGTTGAAAAATGTTGCGTTTACTTCACACGAGAGCAGCCGTTTCCCCCTGTTGCCATGGGAACGATGTGAAGTGACGTAATTACGCGATGTGAACATCGTCGAAAAGTAGGGTGTTGGGGGGGGAATCACTTTTTAATTTCTCTTTTTCATCAAACTGCAGTTTTTGCAAGTTCCTGCAATTTCATCGCATAAAATAAAATATCATATATAGCATATTCCATCGCATTTTTTAAGAAAACGTGCCGCATAATCAAGGACTTTTGCCCACAACAATCACAAAAAAACTCAGCATTTTTCTGGACGGACTGTGTAATGTTCCATTTTAAACCTTGTGACAAAATATATAAAAAAAAAAGGATATTCTTTATTCTGAAAAATCGGTATAATAACAATAAATACAATCATGCTGTTGAAAATAACATAATAATGATTGAGGTGAAATGTATGGTGTTAATTTCAGTGAAATATACAATTTCAGAAAAATAGGGTTGTAACAGGTTAAAAAAAAAAAAAGATGGAGACATCATTTTTCTCCATGTTCAATGACCCCTGAAGACAATCCAACCACTCTCCAAAAATTAACATTTCAAACTCCACAAAAACCACATGGGCCCCCCCCCTTACTGAAAAGAAAAAGAAGTAAAAGGAAGGTGAATGAAGCGAAGATAACAAGGGAAGGAAAGAAAGGAAGAAGAGAAGTAAAGGTGAGGGAGAAGAAGACACACACACACACACACACACACACACACACACACACAACGGGGTGATGGGAACTGAGGGGGTGGGATGTTAATTGTTCCCAAACAGGAAGTATGTCATCGCTAACAGCCTGTCAATCAGAGAGTCTTCCCAGCGCTGCAGGGGAGGAGGAAATGAGAACCAGGTGACCCACACACACACACACACACACACACACACACACACACACACACACACGGACGCACGCACACACACACACACACACACACACACACACAACGGACGCACGCACACACACACACACACACACACACACACCGAGCACGCACACACACACGCACACACACACACACACACACACACACACACACACACACACAGACGCACACACACACACACACACACAGATGCAACACACACACACACACACACACACAGACGCACACACACACACACACACACACACACACACACACACACACACACACACACGCTTGCTTCTCTAGAGGTAGTAAAAGAAAAGGAAGAAAAGTTAACAATATGGCCTGAAGGAGAAAAGGAGGAAGAAGGAGAGAGGTGGAAGGAAGGAAGGAGGGAGGAAAGGAGCAAAGTAGAGGAGAGTAAAAGGAAGTTAAGAAAATAAAAGTGTGTGACTGTGGGGGCGTTTAGTTGGCAGAGTCGCTGATTCTCAGTGAAAACTACTTTATGAAATCCAGCTGTTCATCAACACTGACGCTTTCTTTTTTTAACCCCTTGTGTTTCCATTTCTGAAATTTGGGTTTCTTTTAACCAAAATGTCCAAAAACATAACGTGGATGGCTCCGTACAACGCTCTTTACAAGTTAAATAAATGAGCAGTTCACTGCTTTCATTGAATTTGGGTGTTTTATTCAATTTTATAGCATTTGGAGAGAAAATTTGATAAAAGAACGTTGAAAAAAGTGACAGAAATTAACGGAAAAAGCTTAAAAAACATTGGGGGAAAAACAGCAACAAAAACTTCAAAAAAGCACCCCCAAAAAAACGTCAAAGGTCAAAAAAAGCGCCGAAAAAAAAAAACTTAAAAAAGAAACGCAGAAAAAATTAAAAAAGTAAAGAAAAATTTAAAAAAAAGTGCAGATGAAAATTGAAAAAAAAAAAAACGGCAAAAAAGCGCAGAAATAAAGCAAAAAAAACGTCTAAAAAGCGCAGAAGAAAAGTGACAAAAACGTCAGGAAAAGCGGCAGAAGCAGAACAAGTTTTTTTCTAAATTTGGACCGAGAAAAACGAAAAATTACGAAGCGGGTCAAGGTGCTACATAAACACTGTGAACATATGACAACACTCACAAACGGTGTC
>NC_053124.1:37628057-37635557 GCF_010015445.1 Perca fluviatilis
GGTTACTTGTCGCAAAGTGACGCATGCGCAACTCACATCTGCACTCTACTCACTTTGGGTTGTGACAGTTGCCATGGCAACAGGGGAAAATGGCTGCTCTTGTGCGAAGTAAACGCAACAATTGTCAACTTTCTGCTAAGATATATTACGGGACTTTTTTTGCAACGAAAATGCGGGGGTTATGACATCATGCAAGCCCCGCATATTTTGCGCAGAAATCGGCTATTTATGCAGCGAAAGTGCGGCGTATTTGAAAAATATAAATATGCAGACTTTGGCTGATTATGCGTTGAATTATGCGATCGCATAATCACGTTTTTCTGGAGGGACTGTAATATAGGCAGGATAGGCACACGACATAGGCAGTCACAATGAGTACAGGAAAAGTCATAGATTAATAAATAAATTCAAAAAAAGGCACAAAGAAACCTTCAGAAGTGTGGAAATAAAGTGACAACAAAAAGTGACAACAAAAAGTGACAACAAAAAGTGACAAAAACAGCTGATTTCTCGCCTATAGGGCACCAAATAGGTCTGGGCCGGCTCTGCGTCTATATAATGTAATAACATACAGTGCTCAGCATAAGTGAACACACCCATGCTAAAGTTGACTCAAAAGAGGAATACAAAAAATAAAATCATCTTTTGGAAATGGATCTTAATGACTTAATTAGAAAAATTTTGAAAAATCCAACATTTAAGGACACCAATTTTCGTTATGAATGAATAATGTATCGTAAATAAATAAATGTTCTTCCTTAAAATACAGGGGGCATAGTAAGTCCACCCCTATGTTAAATTCCCATAGAGGCAGGCAGACTTTTATTTTGAAAGGCCAGTTATTTCATGGATCCAGGATACTATGCATCCTGATAAAGTTCCCTCGGCCTTTGGAATTAAAATAGCCCCCCCCCACATCATCACATACCCTTCACCCCCTACATCATCACATACCCTTCACCATACCCCCCATCATCACATACCCTTCACCATACCCCCCATCATCACATACCCTTCACCATACCCCCCCATCATCACATACCCTTCACCATACCCCCCACATCATCACATACCCTTCACCATACCATCACATACCCTTCACCATACCCCCCCATCATCACATACCCTTCACCACATCATCACATACCCTTCACCATACCTAGAGATTGGCATGGGGTACTTTCAGTTAGCCTAATAGCTAGTTTGATTAGCATTGAGAGATGATCTTATGGAAAGTAGCCCATGCCAGTCTAACTGTGTAGAAGACATTAGAGCTTGTGAGTGCAGTTTTGAGAAACTGGTCTGCGGAGGTTCTCGTGTTTTTATATTTCCTGTCTGTTACACACCGACACACGTTGTGTCAATCAGACAGGAATCCTCCCGACTCGAGTCAACCAGAGCCCAACAAGGCGTTGGCGTTGAAGGGTTAACGGGTTGCGGGCATCCTTTAAACAGTTCCTGCCTCGGCCCAGAAAGCCTCTTTTGTTTTCTGGATGCAACAGCTGGGGGGGGGGGCAAACAATAGACCCAGAGTCTGTTTTCTATTTCAAGTCTTGCCGCGCAGCAGTCACCAAATATGGACGTTTTAGAGTGACAGAGAGAGAGAGAGAGAGAGAGAGAGAGAGAGAGAGAGAGAGAGAGAGGAAACATCAGTTACCTGCTGTGTCCGGGACTCCAACCGGCAACCCCCAGGCTGCTGGTTTTGAATACTAAAAAGACTTTGTTTAACCGTCCTTTTGTCCTCGGGTCAACTTTGACCCTTTTTTAAAAAACGTTTCTATAATCAGAAATTTGGGTTTTCTTTCAACCAAATTGTCAAAAGAAAATAACGTGGATGGCTCCATACAATTCAGTTATATAGCATTCAAATTCTTTTTCTTTTTATAAAAGAACGTTAAAAAAAAGACAAAAATGTCAGAAAATAAGTTTCAAAAGTTTAAAATAACAACAAAACTATCCCATAAAAAGCACATAAAAGTACAGACAAAAACATCAGAAAATTTGGAGAAAAGAAATTGGAAAAAAAAACATTGTAAAAAGTGACATTACATAATGTGGAAAAAAACTCTTCAAAAACGGAAAAAATCTCCAAAAACGAAATTTGGGTTTCTTTCAACCAAATTGTCAAAAGAAAATAACGTGGATGGCTCCATACAATTCAATTATATAGCATTCAATAATAGCTTTTTTTTTTTTATAAAAGAACGTTGAAAAAGGGGACAAAAATGTCAGAAAATAAGTTTCAAAAATGTAAAATAACAACAAAACTGTCCCATAAAAAGCACATAAAAGTACAGACAAAAACATCAGAAAAATTTGAAAAAAAAATGGAAAAAAAACATTGGAAAAAGTGACATTACAAAATGTGGAAAAAAATCTTCAAAAACAGAAAAAATCTTCAAAAACAGAAAAAAATCTTCAAAAACGGAAAAATTGACATAAAATATTTATTTTTTTTTTATCGGAAAAAGTGACATAAAAATTTGGAAAAAAGCTTCCAAAACATCGGGAAAATGTGACTAAATAATGTCATGAAAATAAAGTGACAAAACCATCGGGACCAAAACGTAAAATTTTGACCCAGAAAAACAAAACGTTGCGAGGAAGACAACACAAAGGGTTAAAGTCAGCGAATACAAGCTGTTGTCACGCAGCGCGGCGCAGACACACAACACAATGTTTTGGCTCCCAAAACACAAAAGCTGGGAAACGGCTGTTCATCCATCAACACTGGCAGCCGCTGCTCTCCAACAAAAGCAGCTATTTTGAGAGCTTTTATTTTGAAATACTTCTGCTGCACTCACGCGAAAAACTAAAACGCTGACTTGCTGACACGTTCTGCACTCAACCCATTCAGCCTCTGAACAGTTATTTTAATGATAATAATAATAATAATTTATATTTTATTAATCCCAAAAGGGAAATTACAATGATTTCACTCTGTTGTTATTACACACATTACACACAGGCCTGAATTACACACACATCAGAACCTATACATGCACTAATGGAGGGATTTCAGAGTGTGTGTGTGTGTGTGTGTGTGTGTGGGGGGGGGGGGGCTGCCAATTGACAGGCACCTCGAGCAGTTGGGGAGTCCGCTGCCTTGCTCAAGAGCACCTTGGCAGTGCCCAGGAGGTGAACTGGCACCTTTCCTCTCCGTATGGGCACTTGAATCTCCGGTTCCCAACCCGACTCCCTACTGACTGAGATACTGCCACCCCCAATTTTTGTGTGCATGCATTAGTTTCTGTATTGGTTGTTAAAGCCAGTAATCCAGATTAGTGCCAGTCCCGTGTCAAAACTAAATATTCCACATCTTTTAAAAACTTCTGCGTATTTTTCAACCATTCAACGACATTCATGCTATTAGTTAGCATGAATGGTTTAGTACCCACGCCCACTTTTTCAACCATTCAACGCCATTCATGCTATTAGTTAGCATGAATGGTTTAGTACCCACGCCCACTTTTTCAACCATTCTCACTGCTTCACCTGTTCACACATTCAAGACGGCAATCCAGTGTGGCGTCAGCCTTTCAGCACGCAGCGTTCGCACTCACAAGGGAACTAGAGAACGCCATTTCTGAAGAACTGGCGTTCTCTAGTTCTCTTCTGATGTATTCTCACTTCAGTAAAAGGATCCGAGAACTTCCTGCTTTTATGAATTAAAAATAAAAAGCCTTCCCGTCCTCTCAGGCTGGACTTCCTACGCACGAAGTTAGTCACCAGCCAGTTAGTCACTGGCTTCATTTTGTGTGAGTGAATCACAGTTTGGTTGGTTGGCTTTTAGGATGCCCTGAGCGGTCATTTTCAACCTCACTTCCTGAGTGGCCTCCTTGCCGGTTTGACTCGGAGACGCAAAACCATGGTAACCCCTGCCGCGCTGAAAGCTGCTTATTTTACTGCACGTTGAGTCCTTTTCTATAAAAAGACTTCTGTTTCTTGTGAAAACTAAAATGCTGACTTTAAACACTTTCACTTCACTAAAGGATCCCACTACTTCCTGATTCTATAAGAAAGCCTTCCCGTCCTCTCAGCTGGACTTCCTCCGCACAAAGAGAGCCATTAGCAACCATTAGCATCCCTCTGACTAGCATTAGCATTGCGAAAGGCGTCCCAGCATGCGGTCTGCTCTGCCAGTGTGAACAAGGGGATGTTCCCTTTAGAGGGTTGAGTTGTTTTGTTAAAGTATGCAGATTATATGACACAAAGCTACGTTCTGCTGCTTTTCATTCAGGACTTGGCATTTTGAGTTTGCATGTGGCCGTTTGTCTGATGAATGAAATCAACTTTTATATAAATAAAAAAAATAGGATAGAAAGCTCCCATCAGCCAGACTCTGTTGAGTTGAACACCGATGTTAACCCTCCTGTTGTCCTTGGGTCAAATTAGACCCCTTTTAAAAATGTCTATAATCAGAAATATGGGTTTCTGTCTAACCAAATTACCACAAGAAAGGATGGATTCCATACAACGCTCTTTGCAAATACAAATGATAACTTTCATTGACTTTCAGGTGAAAATTTAAATGGTTTCAAATCCGTATCCTGACTAAACATCCACTCAACATACATATGTTCCTCTGATCTTAACTATTAGTCAAAATATTAATTAATTAATAGTTTCTGCTTTTTTTAACTCAAATATTAGGTATAATACGTAATTACGTCACTTCATAACGTTCCCATGGCAACAGGGGGAAGTAAACGCAACATTTTTTTAACTTAGATATATGTGTACGAAAACGCGGGGATTATGAAATCATGCAAGCCCCGCATATTTTGCGCGGAAATTGGTAGAAAAGTAAAAAAGTAGTGTAAAGCTAGTGGTAGTAAGGTGGTGTTAAGTCCCTGGCACACCAACCAGAGGGCCGACCGTCGGCAGAAAAGCCAGTCGGACCGATCAGGCTCCCCGAGTCGGGTCCAAAAGTGTCTCAGAACACACCGAAGAGACGCCGACTTGAACGTACAGTACAGGCCAAAAGTTTGGACACACCTTCTCATTCAGTGCGTTTCCTTTTTATTTTCATGACTATTTACATTGTAGATTCTCACTGAAGGCATCAAAACTATGAATGAACACATATGGAATTATGTACTTAACAAAAAAGTGTGAAATAACTGAAAACATGTCTTATATTTTAGATTCTTCAAAGTAGCCACCCTTTGCTTTTTTTATTAATAAAGGAAATAATTCCACTAATGAACCCTGACAAAGCACACCTGTGAAGGTAAAACCATTTCAGGTGACTACCTCATGAAGCTCATGGAGAGAACACCAAGGGTTTGCAGAGTTATCAAAAAAGCAAAGGGTGGCTACTTTGAAGAATCTAAAATATAAGACATGTTTTCAGTTATTTCACACTTTTTTGTTAAGTACATAATTCCATATGTGTTCATTCATAGTTTTGATGCCTTCAGTGAGAATATACAATGTAAATAGTCATGAAAATAAAAAGGAAACGCATTGAATGAGAAGGTGTGTCCAAACTTTTGGCCTGTACTGTACGTTCTGCGTGTGCTCGAGACGTAATGCGTCTCCATAGCAGCAGGCGGCGCTAGTCTGTATTGTCACCCAAACAATGAAAACCGGCAGCTGATTGGACGAACGCGTCACGTGGGTCTGGCTTCTCCTGGATTTTCAGAAAACGATCTCGTATTTTATGAAGATAGTTCACCGTAACGTGTTTCTGAAAACATTTTAAGCGAGAAATAGGCCGTGCAGTTGCTGAATCTCAAAATAGCACCACACCTCCACGGTAGCACGATGAGGGTCCATACGTGTCAACCGAAGCATTGAGAACTTTGTAAGTGTACAGACAGTTTATTAAAAAGATAGATTAGAAAGACAGTAGCTCCCAAGACGGCGGCCGCCTGTATATACGAGAACGCGACTGTCTTTATAATCTATCTTTTTAATAAACTGTCTGTATACTCACAAAGTTCTCAATGCTTTGGTTTACATGTAGGGACCCTCATGATGCTACTGCTGAAGTGTGGTGATATTTTGAGCCTTGTTAGTGGTATAAAATAGCGATTTCTTTTTACTTTCCCTGTTTCCCCCGAATACTAGCGTTGTAAGCTAATCAGCGGTCGGCGCTAGCTTGTTTTCAAGCTACAAACACATTCGATTAGCATGAAAACATGTCCCGGAGAACGACAGAGTGGCTACACATCTGTTATTAACAGTTGGTAACCACTAGGTTGGTTTTGCGCCGGAATTTTCCTTTAAATGCATCGGGAGCAAAAAACATCGGAATAAATCTTCAAAAAACGTCAAAAAGGTGCAGAAAAAAACTAATGAGAAAACGACAACAAACATCGGAAAAAAGTCAAAAAAAAATAATAATTTATTTTGACCTAGAAAATCATAAAGTTGCACGATCGACAGGATGACAACTCGAGGGTTAAAAAGTTAAAGTACACAAATAATTAGTGTACTTTAACTTTTAGTTATGTAATTAGTACTCCCCTGCAGGTACTTTCCCTCCAGTGTTACATGAACATGTGGCAAGAAGAAGAAGAAGAGGTTTAATATTTCAGACCGCGGCTGCCAAAAAACAGGGAAAACCTTTAATCTGAAAATGCGTGCTGACTCAGAGAGATCTGTGATAATTACAGTCCTGGTTCAGGCTGACCTGGATCCAGAACTCCCACGCACCGTTCCCCTCCACAACTGATCTGATCCAGGACCTGGTTTAATCCAGACGCTCAGAGAACATCACGCAGACATTCAGGCACCGAGCACGTTTACGCTCACACTTTAGACACAGACACACACTCACACACACACACACACACACACACACACACACACACACACACACACCAACACACACACACACAGACACGGGCAAAACACACACACAAAACACACACACACACACACACACACAAAAACAACAACAACGATAGTCACACACACAACACACAACAACACACACACAACAACAACAAAAACAAAAACACACACACACACACACACACAGAGACACGGACACGGGCAAACACAACACACACAACACAACAACACACACAACACACACACACACACACACACACAACAACACAGACACGGACACGGGCAAAACAACACACACACACACACACACACACACAGACACGGCAAAACAAACAACAACAACAACACACAACACAGTCACACACACACACAATACACCGATAGTCACACACAAATAATAATAACACACACAGACACGGCAAAACACAAAACAAAAGACAGTCACACAAACACACACACACACAAAAACAACAACACACACACAGACAGTCACACTACACACACAAAACACACAACACACACAGACAGGGCAAAACACAAAACAAACACACACAGACAAACACACACACACAACACAAAGACAGTCACAGACACACTCAAACACACATACAGAGAAAAACACACACACAACACACAAACAGACAGTCACACGACACACAAACACACACACACACACAAAACGAAAACACACACAAA